>NC_056728.1:439251350-439274473 GCF_019279795.1 Protopterus annectens | reverse complement strand
TATGCCCAATCCTCTGCACTAGCGTTCCAGACTTAAAATCTTCAAAATTTCATGACTGGGAATTGAACCCAGGCTGTGGCTGTGGGAGCACCAGATTCTAACTACTAGCTGCAGTGTACATGTGGATATAGTTGCCCACATAAGGAGTGTTAAAAGTTATTCTTTTTATTTTTTTCTTTTCTTTTGTTTTTGGAAAGGCACAGCTTACTTTTAGCTGCTAAAAAATATGTTCATTATTGCCTTAGGATGTCTACTTGTTAATATATTAGATTTCAGCAAGTACCACTGAGAAGAGTGCTTTTAAACAGAGTTCTTAAAGGCCACACTGTTACAGAAATATTCAGTTTAAGGTACGTGGGGGCGTCTATGGGTCTATCAACAGTGCTGGACCAGTTCTCCATCACTGATTAATGCTTTTAAAGTCATGGATAACGAGAAGAAGTTATAAAGCAAAGCTAAGAGCCAGTAGGGACAGTTTCCCACTTAAATGGAAGCACTCAGTTGCTTGCTAGTAACAAAGAGGAGATTTGAGCAAAGGAAAAATTACGTTTATTCACAAACGTAAACAGATTCTTGATTAGGAAATGGACAAAGGAGCATGAGAGTTGCAGTCTTCCTTTCCACAGAATTTTGACACTTTCCGAGGGGGAGGGCAACCTTGAGGTTGCACTAGAGTGAGCTTTGTAGAAAAAGTAAATAAACTTGCTTTAACCTGTTTGACTAGTCTTTTGAAGTCATTCACGTGTTTCTTGTAACTGTAAATAAACACAGGCACAAATGTTTTTGTGGTTGGAGTAGACACATCACAAAGTATTCCTTCATGTTTATAGCGCACCCATTTCCTTGCATGGCTTCTTTTAGTTTACCCTTTTCTGTGTGTTTTTTCCCTTCCATGCCTACTGACCTTCACTCCCACACTTGGCTGTACAGCCCATTCATTACCAAGCATGAAGAGGAAAGCCATCTTTCAGAAGATTGTCATTCAGACAGTCATGGAGGTCATTTACATTTTTGCCAGCATCTGCCAGTACCAGCACCGAGGACCTAATATTGGTGGATGTTGTGAGCACTTATGTCAAAAGATCTACAGTGCTTTTTCCTTGTATGTGTGTACCCCCACCATACCTTCGCCAGCTTTGTAGAGTCAAGCCCAGCTCCACAGTCCTGATTTATAGTGTAGCACTTTGCAAGCATCCGCTTATTTTGATGTGATCACCTGAACTTCCACGGCCCCCCCCCCCCCCCCAGGTGGGTGAGCCAGTGTTGGGAAACCTATTCTCACCCTTCCCAGCCTGACTTGTTCCCTCTTCTAGTCTGTTGTTCAAACTCTACTCATTTGGGTCATAATCAAAACTTTATTTCTCTGTGCCACTGAGATGGGTGACTTCATTGCCCTTCTTAAGTTTAGGCTTGCATGCAAGTGTAAAAGTAGCAGCATGCATGCTTAGGTGATTGCACACTAATAGTATGATTCCTTGACAGTGAAAACTGTAGGAGATGAAGTTGAAGCAGAACGTTTTAAAAACTATTCATGGCTTGCATTTCTAACAGGAAGTTCTAACTCTTAAAAACCTAAACTATGATTTAAAAACAAAACAATTTCTTAGTCACAGTTACTCATTTTAGACCTTTTGCACCCCTTAGTGTAGACCCTCACAGCTCATCGACTTTTATATACTAACTCTGAGATGATTGTTCTTCAGAGTAGGTGGAAATTACTCCAAAATACTGCAGCTTCTTCAGACGTTTTATGTATTTCCACATAGTTACACTAGTAATTGCACTGTTAAAGGGATCACAGTTATGTTCCTTGGAATTTAATCCAGTTTACAGTGTCTGTGCCCCCTTTAATCTGCTATCTGAAGGAGATTTAATATGCAGGCTAGATATAGAGATAAGCTGCTTGCATATTGGATTAAGACCTGCATTTTTCCCTAGGGTGGTGCTTTCAGGTCTACAACTGATGCTTCTTTTATGCTTCTGAAAGTATCTGTCACAGTCTTTGCAGTGGTAACTGTAGATTTTCACCCAGCAGAGGAAATATTGTACTGAAACGTGTTGCTTCCAGCTTTTAGTCTTTTGCCTATGTAGTTATTAGAAGAATCCCTTTTAATTGCATTGTTATAGGAACAGTAAGTAAAGTACAGTTATGTAAGTTAAACTTGCCATAACAGTAGATGTTTGAATGATCACTGCTGCAGTAGCCTTAGCTATGTGGGCTATATCCTGCCAAGGATATAACAGCCGGCCAGTTTCCAAAGATTTAGGGCACCTTCCATGTGACCAAACTGTTAGGCATCTTGAGCTGAGCTGACTAAAAGACAAGTTTGGGTGCTAAGCCCCTCAGAGCTTTCCTGCCAGAAGAGTGCGAGGGAGCCTGAGTCCTGAAAGTATGCTAGGAAAAGCAAAACAATAAATGCCCAAACACACCAAAAAACAAGCAGGAGGGAGCAGCTACTGCAGCAGCATTCATTCAAACATTTACCATGAGTTTAATTTAGACAGCTGTGTTATGTTCATTTTATTGACCACTTCTGCAGTAGAGTTAGTTGTATCGTGTATTACCTTAGCTATCTACATTTGGGAGGTGGAATGAGAAGAGTACAGGAGTTCCTGAAGAATGGTCTTAGCAAACACTGATCTGGACCAAGAAAAATAATCAAACTTTTAGTGCTTTGTAAAAGTATGTACAGAGGAACAAATAAGAGCTTCTACAATACTTCTAGAATCCAATCCTTTCCAAAAAGTCATAGATGAAACCAAGGCCTTGGTAGAGTCAGCCTTGACCCTGTCTAGAATAGTTTTGTTATGGAACATAAAAGGAAATAGCTTGAAACAACCATTGTTTTGGCAAAGATTATCCCTTCTTCTTACTTTAACAAGAAATCAACAACTGATCCAAAAGCTCTGTCAAGATAGTACCGGAGTTGTCTGCGGACATCCAAGGTATGGAGTACCCTTTCTTCCTTATTTTTAGTTTCAGGAAAGAAAACTGGGAGATAGTTTGGCTAAAAAGTAAACTATGATACCACTTTAGGCATAAAAGAAGGATTAGTTCTCAAAGAAACCCTGTCCCTGTTTAAAAAAAAAAAAAAAAAAAAAAAAAGAGGAGATAGCGTAGACTCATCATAAAAGTTTCCAACTCAGATACCCTTCTCCCAGAGGTCAGAGCAATCAGTCAAACTGTTTTTCACGTTAAGAACTGCACTCCAGCCAGATTAACTGGTTCAGGTGGAGCAAGTGTTAATTTCTTTAACACAAAATTAAGTTCCCAAGGAGGGGCCACCTATTTTCTTGGAGGCCTCTTATACAAAACCCCTTTCAAGAACATTTTGACATGAGACTGCCCTGAAGGAGGAGGATTCCTGGGCATACATACTGAAATGGCTGACAAATGAACATTGATTGAAGAACAAGAAAGGCTATAGGATATAAACTCACACAAATATTGTAGAACCAGAGCACAGCTAGCACTGAATGGGCTGGTATTTGCAGGATCACGTCCACAAATGAACCAGTGTATTGGGAGCAAAAAAGTGTCAGTCAGAATGAGGCCAATGAGAAGTTTGTACTGTAAGTTCAAGCCTGCTTCCTTTTTTTTCTCAAATATTTCTATTTTTTCTTCTGCTCTTCTATTATTTTCATATTTAAATTCCAGTCGGTTTACAAGCCCACAATTCAGTCACATTGTAGAGGAACTACAGTCATATTTAGGTACATCTTGTTCCAAGCGAAATTTCAGTGTTACAACAAAATGCACAATATAGATAACACCATATGTACAGTATATACAAGTGCTACAGAAAATGAACTTCTGGTTAAGATTTGTGTCACAGTTTACATAATATTCATATCTGCTACACAATATGTTTAGATTAGATCCAAACTCATGAAATAATGTCTTATGCCTTTTACAGTTTAGATTCATAATAATTTGCCTTTTCTCTTCTATCAATTCTTTTAAAATGTCCAGGAGAAGACTCCAGTACTTTAGAAAACAGGAGCGCTTTCTTTTGTTATTCATTATCAATTTGTGTGCTGATATATATTTTATTGCCATACTTCTGAAGCCCTCCTGTGACAATTTGGTTCCATCTAATCATTTCTGAGTAATGTACAATTTTACTAGAGAGAAGAGGGTAATTAGAATATGCAGATTGTTTGGGTAACATTTGAGAGAAGATATGCAGATTTGCAAATTCCCATGATAATGTGGATTTTTGATTTCCCATCTTCTCCAGTCTGACTCTGTGAGCATCATAATTTATAAGTGCATTTACAGCTCCAGAAGATGTGGAATAGGTCGGCTGTTTGAGTAGCAGCACGGACAGTTTGATGAAACTTCCAAATTGAAATTGTTGAGTATTTCTGGAATAAAGTTAAGCATTGTTGGTCATCATTAATTGACTTGTACATGAGTTTCTTATAAGGGATTCATTTTAATGTTGTTTCGATAGATCTATATTTTTGATTTTCAGTAGCTTTTCAACCCAGTATTTTAAATACAAAATAAATGGTGATATCTAAGGGATACTGTGAGCCTATATGTATTTGATAACATTTTTTTTCACCTATATATATTTGATAGCATTTTTTTCCCTTAAAGTTAGTAAGTTCCATAATGATTAGCATGTATTTGTCTTGAACGTTTACTTCAAGATCTCCTATTATTGAAGTGCACAGTTCTCTAATTTGCCTTGGCATTATGATGTATCCTTTCTGAAGGTTTAGGTCATTCCTCGTTTCCTCTAAAGATTTTTTCCTATGTCTGTAAATATCCCAAACATCGCATTTCTTAATGAGTGGATATTTATACACGTTTATCATATCATTATTTAATCTGATGTTTGGATTCAGATGTATTGGTTGTAACAAAATGCAAGTATTTGTTCAATTTAGTGTTTCCATCGTTTTTTGGAAATCTAATTATTTTATGTTTTAATGAGATATGAAATTTGCTGTCGTTTAGATTTTCCTGATTTATAAATGGAAGGCCTTTCGGATTGATTTTACTGTTTTTGACATAATCATACCATAATTTAATCCATTCTAGATACCATTCTTTACTCTTGAGATTATATTCAGCAACTTGAATGATCTTGTCTGAACATATTGTATCATAATATAAGTTAGTCAGGTAGTCCCAGTCCCACCTTTTCCTTAGGATACATTAATTTCTGATAGCTGATTCTGCAGACTGTGTACCAGATAAACTTAGCTAGAGCTACATTTAGTTTTTTAAAGAACTTTTTCTGAACTATTAAATTAGTTCCATTAAGTTGAAATAATAATCTTGGAAGAATATTCATTTTTATAATTGCTGCTTTTGAAAGTAAAGATAGCTTCATTTTTTCCTCATCTCTGGATATCCTGTTCAGTGTCTGCCCAAATCTTTAGTAAATTATTCTGCATGAATAGCTTTGGGTTGTGTTCAAAGGATATCCCTAAGTATTGTAGGGCGCATTTCAATTTTTTTCCAAATCACGGAAATATGAATGTTCTTCGTGTTTCACTGTTGCAGTCACCACATTTGGGTTATCCCTGCCAGGGTAGACCTCGGCCGGCCAGAATACCAGAGGCTTGGTATTTCTGCGTCGGTTGCTGTCGCTTCAGGACTGACGTCAGGTCGTCAGTAGTATAAAGTAAGGCAGCCGACACAATTACATCAGTCTTTCTTGCCATGGAGCCCGAAGCAGAAGCAGTTCGCATGAGTTCCGGTCGGCCTCTACCTGAGGTTCATCTACCAATTTGAAGCTGAAGTCTTCTAAAGCTAAGTACCCCATTGGGGATCCTTTTTTCTTGCACTAACCGATGTCAACAATTGTCTCACCTGTGGAAAGTAAATACCACACCGAGACTTCTTACTGCGTCACTTGTTTAAGTCCAGACTACAAAGTCCCGCTGTCGCTTCTGTGCTTTGTTCAATGCCAGAATTGTCCGTTATCGGGCCCTTATTGTAGCTAGATATTTTCGCTTACAGTCCTTGAACTCCAATATGGCTTCTGTAAGCCATCCGACAGCAGATCTTCCGAAAAAACGTAAAGATAAAGACAGAGACAGACCGCACAGGTCCAAAGTTACTGATGACGCTTCGATTAAACTAGTTGTCAGTTCTCCGGTCCTCAGTGAGATGCTTTCGCAGCCCCTGATGCCAGCTTCTGTGGACTCGCAGGCTGCTGCCGAGACCCTTTCGGAGTCTGGTATGCACAAAACTCTTCTTCGACCAAGGATTCTGCAGTCGTCTCTACCTTGGATGGGTCCGGAGCCGCTGAGCAGGCACCGGCTTCCGAGGAAGTCCTTCGCAGTACTGATTCTCGACACAAACCGACGTCTTCTTTCGAAAACTACAGATTTTCTTACGCCCAGAGTACGAACCACACCCAAGAAACCGATGACCCAATCTCAGCCACCTGCTTCCTTGCCTCAGTCTCAAATGCTTAAAATGGCGGAAGACCTTATCATGCTGATCAGGGGAAGCTAAGCTACCCCCTCCAAAAGGAAGAAAGATCTGTCCCCCGTAGTTTTGTCTGAACAAGAGTCAGATGACTATGATGCATCTGAATATGAAGACATGCAACCCCTCTCTACTTATGAGGATTCTGATGCAGAGGATTCCATCCCTTCCGCCTCTTCCCCCAGAGGATTTCTCCTTTGGGAAACGCTTCATACCTTAAGGGAGCATTTCCAGTGGGAGAGTCAGGACTACCCTCAGTCTAAAAAGAGACTCAGGGAATTCTTAGATCTTCCATAGCAAACCTTTGGCCATCCCCTCAGTCCTGGATGTTGTGGAGGATGTTTTCCTAGAATCCATCTAGACTCCTGACACCCTCCCTCCTGCACCCAGAAAACCAGACAGGTACCATAGAGTCACTGACTCACACACATTTCTTTTTAAAAGTCCTAATGCTGACCCTGAGGTAATTTCTTAAGGGCTTAAAGGGATTAAAGCAACCTTTACTAAGAATCCCACCCCCTCAGATAGGGAATCCAGAGCACTAGACAATTGGGGTAAAAAAGTATACACCTCAGCTACTCTTGCTATCAGGACACTAAATTTTCAGTTCCATATGCAAATATTTCAGCAACATACCCTGGAACTCCTCAAACAAAAAATGTCTCCCTTTCCTGCTTGTGCAGAATCTAAAGTGTTACAAGAGCTAATGCATTCTGCAAGTCAAGTAACTAAACACACCTTGCACTGTGGTTTAACGCCCTAGAAGCTTCTTGTAGGGCAGCAGTCACCGGATCTGTCATTAGAAGGCATGCATGGCTTAAGGAACTGCCCTTGCCAGACCATGTCAAATCTAAATTTTTGGATGCCCCCTAGCACACAGACAACTTATTTGGCCCTAAGGCAGAAGAGGTCTTAAAAAAGATGGAAGAAAAAGCAAAATCTATGCAGACAGTTAAGGATTCTTTACAGGTCCAGCCACCCAGGTTCAGCAGGCATTGTCCCACCAAGCACTGGTTCTTTCCTGCTCCCACCAAGCCAGTCCAGCCCAGACCCCCCCCCCCTAGACAGCAGCCACAGGGAATGCAGAGATTGAAGCCGTGGACTACCTCCATTTAAAAACCAGGGAGTTCTAAGCCACCCCCTTATGGGAAGAACTCACAGTAACTCACCTCCCCCACCCCCTCCCTCTACCCACCTTCACTTACCGCCCAAAAGGGTTCCCAGATCTACTTCCAAACCAGTGGGCAGAGGCACCAAAGCAAGTCCTTTCCCTGCTTTTTATGAGGGCAGTAGAGCACGTTCCTGCAGAACAGAGGCGCCAAGGTTTCTACTCCAGACTTTTTCTGGTACCCAGAAAAGAGGGCACCTGGTGCCTCATCCTCGATCTATCAATTCTAAACACCTTCCTCGTGATCCCAAAATTCAGAATGCTCACCCTCCAGCAGCTGCTACCCATGCTCTCCAAGGATGCTTGGCTAGCCACCCTAGATCTAAAAGAGGCCTACCTCCATATTCCTATCAGTTAATCATGCAGGAAATATCTCTGTTTCAGAGCAGGATCTGAACACTTTCAGTTCTTTGCTTATCTACTGCTCCCAGAGTTTTCACAAAATGTCTGGCTCTGGCCATTGCCTTTTGCAGCAAAGGAATATCCAGATTTACCCATACTTAGATGACTGCCTAATTCAGGCAGACAGCCAGGAAAAGCTGCTCAAGCACCTGGCCTTTGTAAAGTCCCTACTAACCTCCGTAGGCTACACAATCAATGAAAAGAAATCCAAACAGGTGCCCGCTCAAAGGATTATATTCCTGGGTGCAAGACTGGACACAGAAGCCCAGATGTCATTCTTTGCACCAGAAAAGCAAAATTTCCTGGCAGCCTTCTTCTCTCAACTAGCCACTAGACCCCAGTTATCTGCAAGGAAGATCCTGCAAGCTCTGGGGTTCATGGCATTTGCATACTGTCATTCCATATGTCAGAATGCATATGAAGAAACTTCACTGGTACCTAAAAAGCCTTTGGTGTCAGCACACTCAAGACCTGGAGACTCTTATACCTATAGTTCCTTGCCTCAAAAAGCATTTCCTTTGGTGGGCAACAGCATGCTCCCACAACAAGGGACTACCTTTCTCATCACCCCCCCCCCCCCCCGCTGCCCAGACCCTCACCACAGATGCGCATCAGACTATGCCTGGGGTGCACACCTGGATGGCAGGTGCGTACAGGGCCAATGGAGCCCACAGCAAATCCCTCTGCACATCAACCAAAAAGATGATGGCTGTCCAGCATGCCTTGATAGCTTTCAAGCCTCTTCTCTCTCCAGGGGCTCTCCTGATCAAAACAGACAACACCACTGTAATGTGGTATATCAACAAGCAGGGATGGACCCACTCCTACCCTCTATGCAGGCTGGCCATGTCCCTTTGGCACACAGCCTCTGCCATGCAATTCCACCTATTGGCACAATTCCTACCAGGTTCTCTCAACTCTCTGGCAGACCAATTAAGCAGAAATCTTCTGGACCCACACGAGTGACAGCTCAACAGAAGAACCTTCACCCTGATAACTCAGAAATGGGACAACCCAAAGGTTGACCTCTTTGCCTCCCACACCAACCATCAGCTCAGCAAATTCTGCATCAGGGAGCTTCACTACATGGCTTGGAAAGTGGATGCCCTGTCCTTCCCGTGGGTCAGTCTATCGGTCTATGCTTTTCCTCCACTACCTCTCATCCCCAGGGTACTGCGCAAATTAAAGAAGGAAAAACCAGGGACAATTCTTATAGCTCCAGACTGGCCTTACCAGCACTGGTACCCCTGGCTATGCAGCCTGTCCCCACTGCCACCATGGCATCTTCCTTAGATTCCAAACCTCCTGACCCAGAGGGAAAGGGAATTCATGCATCCCCAATTGCAGACACTCAATTTGGCAGCTTGTCTTATTCCGTAACCCCCGATCAATCTGCCAACCTCAGTCAACAGGTTCTAGATGTTATACGTGAGGCCAGACGACCTAGCACTAGAAAGTCTTATGCTGACAAATGGAAAAGGTTCTGCACCTGGATTCAGGCTAAGGGAGCCAATACAGCACAGCCCTCCCTCCCATCCTGAATTACTTAGCTGCCCTACTACACATTGGCCTCTCTTTTTCTTCTATTAAAATTCATGCCTCTGCTATCTCTGCTCATTTTCCCACTGAGCAACCCCTTTTCTCACACCCCTTGATCAAACATTTCCTAAGAGGGGCTAGCAACTTGAGGCCAACCAGAAGAGCACCAACCCCAGCTTGGAACCTTAACTTTGTTTTGGAAAAGCTCACCCTGCCCCCCTTCGAATCAGCTTCTTCTGCAGAGCTAAGATTTCTCTCCTGGAAGACAGCTTTCCTTCGAGCCATCATTTCAGCCATTAGAGTCTCCGAGCTGCAAGCACTCATGGCTGTGGAACCCTTCATCATCCTCCATTCTGACAGGATATCCCTCAGGACTAACCCATTCTTCATTCCCAAACTGATATCCAATGTGGCTCTCAGCCAATCCATTCATTTGCTCACCTTTTTTTCCTAATCCCCAGAACAAGGAGAAAAGGATCCTGCACTCTCTAGATGTGCACAGACAGCTCAGATTCTATCTAGACAGGACTAAATCCTTCAGAAAGTCTGATCAATTGCTGTTTATCTTTGCTACAGGGGTAGAAGGCAAAGCCATCTCCAAACGAACCATTTCCAAATGGATAGCACACTACATCCATTTCTGCTACAAACAACATGGAATGCCTCCCCCCAAGGGGGTCAGGACTCACTCCACCAGAGCAGCCTCCACCTCTGCAGCTTTCCTCAGAGAACTCCCCACCAGGGACATCCTGGAGGATGCTGCCTGGACATCAGTTCACACATTTACCAAACATTACCACCTGCCTCTCTTCTCCAAATCCAGGGCAGGGTTTGCCTCTGCAGTTTTGCAGGGCATCCTAGCCAGCCCCTAGTTTCCTTGACTGCCTCTACCCATTTCCTCAGCTTTGGGAATCTACCCAAATGTGATGACTGCAACAGTGAAACACGAACAACATAGTACAGTTATGTACACTTACCATAACTGTAGATGTTCGAGTGTATTCACTGTTGCAGTCTTGGTTTCCCTCCCTCCATCCCCCTTTTTTCTTTTTTCTTTTTCCTTTTTCCTTACAAGGGACATATTGGTATTTACTTTCTTCTGGTGGGGTTCTTCCACCAGAACCTGACTGCTACTTGGGGGCTTCTGACAGGTTATGGCAAGAAAAACTGATGTAATGGCGTCGGCTTCCTTACTTTATACCACTGACGACCTGACGTCAGTCTTGAAGTGGCAGCAACCGATGCAGAAATACTAAACTTCTGGTATTCGGGCCGGACGATGGCTACCCTGGCAGGGATAACCCAAATGTGATGACTGCAACAGTGAATGCACTCGAACATCTACATTTATGGTAAGTGTACACAACTGTACTTTCTGTATGACCTAATGGATTTATAGGGAAAATTATGGATTTTGTGGGATTAATTTCTTAGTTTGAAACTTTTGAGAAGCTGTTAACTGAGTCTAGAATTTTGTTCAAGTCAGTGTTAGGGAGTGCGAAATATAAGTTTAAATACAAAGGCTGTTGTTGCAGTTTTATAATTAAAAATTTCTGGAATATGATGGTACGTTCTTTGGGTTACGAGTAAAAATAGAGGTTCTATATGTAAGTTAGAGGTAAGGAGATAGCGGGACACCCTTGTCTGCTCCCATTTAGAATTTTTATTGGATTTGAGTTTATTAATGTATAGAGTTTTGTAAGTGCTCTCCTATAACATTTTTATTATATTTGTAAATTCTTGTGGTATATCAAAATAGGGCAGTATAGAAAATAAAAAGTTTAGGTTTACTGTGTCAAAGACTTTACATGCATCTAAAGCAAGGGCATAGATAGGGTTTTTATTTTGTTTAGATAGCAAGATCATTGTGTCTAAGGTTAGTGTGATGTTCTCCTATTTTCATGTTGCAGTATTCCAACTGTTAGGTTTTCCTGTCTTGCTACCCGAACGTCTGGCCAGTATACAAAAGCTTCTAGTCGCTGCTAGGTACGTAGGACATCAAACATTGGGCCAGGGAACGTGGGCCATAAAGGTGACGTCTGCACATACCTTTCCTCAGAACTTCTCTGCCGCCAGTCAAATGTCAGCGTTCCTGCTGTCTTTGCTTCTGATCTTCTCTAAAGGTAAGTACCCCATTGGGGGGACATTTTGTTTCATTTTTTTCACTGCATGTTTGTTTACATGTCATCCAGGAAGGGAAAGTGCATTCGGCAGATCCCCCGTAAGGATGCCCACAGTCTCTGCCTTTTCTGTCTAGGGCCATTGCACAACCATCTTTCCTGTGTGATCTGTCAGGCTTTCATTCCCAAAACCCTTCTTAGTCTCCTACACAGGCTAAATATATATTTAGAAAATTGACGTCTCAAACACTAGCCTTAGGGATGGAAGGACCATCAGGTCAGCCCATGGAACCACCTAAAAAAAAGTCCAAGGTTTCCTGGCCCAAAATTGCTACTGCTGCCCCTCCTCCATCCAGTATCCCTCCTGTGGCTGGCATTTGCTTGGAGGAACATTCGGAGTCTGCTGACCTAGGTATAGGGGGTGCCCCTTGGGATGCCGCAGAACCTCCTGCAGAAGGCAAGTCCAGGGAAGGTTTGCAGATGTCGCCTTGCGATGTCGAGGAGGATCCACCAAGTCTGACAGCTGCTCAGACAGGCCTTCCCTTTGCTACTCTAAACTACTGAATCTAAGCCTTATTCAGACACTAAGCCTTCTTCAGGCCCTACGTCTCCCAGGCCTTCCTTGAAAAAGAAAGCCAAGTCTAAACATCTCTTTCCATCTCATGAAAGCCAAGCAGATTGGCAGGCCTTTTCACAGAGCCTCTTTAATGCTTTTATGGCTCTAAGGCCTACCATGCCTGGATCCCCACAGGTCGGACCTCCTGCTATTAGTCCCAGGCCTCAAGTTGAGAATGTCATCCTACCTGAAGCTGATGATTCCTCAGACTCCTGTTCTGAAGACTCCCTCTCTTATTCCTCCCAGATGCCATCTCCTCTTGGCTATGCTTCCCCAGAGGATGAATCTGTTGAAGCTGATTCACCAGCTCAGGATCTCATCTTTGGAGAAACAAAATGAAGGAATTTTTAAAATGGGATTCTTCTGAGATGTCTGAGGTACAAAAATGATATTATGAGCTTCTGCCAATGGAGACTCTCTGCTCGTTCTGCAGTTTCCCCAGTATTACAAGCATTCATGGATACCTTCAGTGCTGTCTCTCTTAACCTTGACTCACAACCACCTGCTCCCAGGAGATCTGACAGATTCTACAAGGTCCCAGAAGGGGCTACATTTTTGATTAAATGCTTAATAGCTGACCCTGCCACTGTCTCATTATCCGCATATAAGCCATCCAAATTACTGTAATTTACGTCAGTCCTCCCCACTGGCAAGGTCAGTAAGGCCATGGAGCGCCTTGATAAGAAAGTTTATACTTCCTTTACCCTGGCGTTCAGGGCAGTAAACTACCAAACCTACATGTCCAAGTATGCCTTGGCATTTCTGTCCCAGGTCACCAAACTTTTGACTGCGCTTCCAGATTCTGCTTCCAAGGTACAAATTTCTAATCTCATTAATCTGTCATCCCAGGTGACCAGGCACTCTCTTCTTTGCAGCTACCTCACCCTTAACAGTCTTCTGTCCCCAACCCAGCATGGCTTTCGCCCCCATCACAGTCCAACCACTGCCCTGCTCTCCTTTGTTGACTCAGTCAATAACAACCGTAACAATAAATTAATTTCCTCTGCTCTCTTCCTTGATCTATCAAAGGCCTTTGACATGGTCAATCACTAGCATCTGCTTCATACCCTGGAAACCCTACATCTCGACATCCCAACCATAAACTGGTTTAAGGCCTACCTCTCTTGCAGGCAACAAGCCGTCCAATGGCAAAACAAGCTATCCGACCTACTTCCTAACACCATCGGCGTTCCTCAGGGCTCTATACTCGGTCCTCTTCTTTTCTCAGTCTTCATAAATGATCTTCACTCAATCATCCCCAAATCTACATGCATCCAATATGCAGACGACTCCACCTTGATCTGTTCTGATGCCTCCCTCCTGAAACTTCAAGCAATAACGCAAAACTGTTTTACTTTAGTTGATAAATGGTTCTCTAAACTGCAACTCATCCTTAATCCTACTAAAACCAAATTATTACTATTTTCCCCTCTGCATCTACTCCTCTAGGAAAAGAACCTCTGAATGCGGACAACACGTTCCACGTGAAATCCACAAATGGTACCATCATAGTCCCAGTCTCTCATACCAAACTACTAGGTGTGAATATTGATAACAAGCTTAAATTTGATATACACATTAACCAAACCATTAAATCCGTAAACAAGAAACTTGGATCTATGTACAGAATAAAAAATTTCTTAACCCCTCATACCAAACTAACCATTGCTCGCACTCATCTCCTCTCCACCCTCCTTTATGCCTCCCCAATACTGTCGTTCCTCAATAAGCGTGAACTCAATAAACTATCGGTTGCCTATAATCATATAGCCAGATTTATAACAGGAACACCGTATCGTACTCACCATTGCCTCAACATAAATACCCTTGGCTGGCTAGAACTCCCCAATCTTCTCAAACTAAACCAACTTACTGAAGCTTTTAAAATAATCAACCAACCGGACAGAACCCCCTCTCTGAGCAAAATCCTGACCCCCTACTCCAACCTAAAATCCCTCAGGTCAGCTAATAGTGTCCAGGTACTAACCATTAAATCTAATAACTCTGGAGGCGATGTTCTCTATGCCAATTCCATTGGAAAGCTATGGAATTCCCTACCTAATAGCCTAAGACTCATGACCTCGATTAATCAATTTAAAAATCAACTCAAAGAATTTCTTAAGTCTCATTGGTCGTGCCCATGTCCTAAACCAGACTAGTCTCTGTAGTATCTTCCCTATCCCAGAGATTATCAACCTACCCTCTCGGCTTCAAATTGTAGCCATGCTTAGGATTATCTATACAATATTGTGATTGTTATTTTTACAAATATGTAACACCAATGTCTTTTTGTATTGTCTCTATGTAATGCTACTCTATACCATTTGTAAATGTATTCTGTATTCTCTCTATGTGTGGAGCTTTTCTCCCCGGGCCTCTACTGAAAATGGACATGTATCCAGCTAGACTAGCCCGGTCAACAAATGTAAAATAATAATAATAATAATAAAAAATGATGCTGCAGAAGCCTGTGCTAAATCAGCTGCCTCTGCCTTAGTCTTGAGACGATACTCTTAGTTAAGGCTTCAGCCCTTTCCTGATCATATTTGGTCAAAATTAATGGATTCTCCCCTGGATAACTCTGCCCTATTTGGTTCCAAAGTGGCTGAGCTATTCAAGGGCCTTAAGCAAAAAGGGAAAGAGCTGCAGGACCTTAAACATTTCTTCATCTCCCCCAATCCCAAATTTCGTAGGAACTATCCGTCAAAGACACATTAAATTAGAAAACATTCTGCCCCAGCTCCCCCTGCTAGAGGCAGGAAAAGGTGCAAGGAACCAGCAGGCTCCCTGTAAGGCTGCTCAAACTCCTGCCCAGAAAACTCCCTTTCAGAATAGGGCAGGTAGCCTATGACTGCCTGCCCTCACTATCTCCCCCCGACTTCCATTCCCCTGTCTCTAAGGCTCTCTCACTGTCTGTCCCTTTGGCAATTCATCACCTCAAACAGCTGGGTCCTATCCATTATAGAAAAGGGCTACTTCATTTCCTGGGTCATTTCCCCCTTCTCCCAGAGGGATTCCCCAGCCACCCAAAGGCCAAGTCCATCTTTTCCAGCCTGTCATAGACAACCTCCTTTTGTCAAGAAACTATATAACCGATTCCTCCAGGGTAGCAAGGGAGGGGGGTTTATTCAAGACTCTTTCTGGTGCCAAGGAAGGAAGAACCCTGGAGGTCTATCGTGGACCTCTGCCACCTAAACCTGTTTTTAAAGGTTCCCACCTTTTGTATGCTGATTCTTCAAACCCTTTTTCCTTTGTTGATAACTCAAGGATTTCTAGCCATCTTGGACATAAAGGATACCTATCTCTACAATACCTATCAGGTCCAGCTAGAAGAAGTTCCGACGGTTTGCTGTTGGTTCCTCACACTTTCAGTTCTCAGCCTTGCCATGTGGACTATCTACTGCACCAAGGGTCTTCACCAAATGCCTGGCACCTGTAGTTGCCTTCTGCAGTGTCCAAGGGATCCAAATTTTCCCATACCTGGACATCCTCCTGATTCAGGCAGAATGTCCCAGATCCTTACACAGCCAACTCCTCCAAGTAATCTCCCTACTTCAGGCTCTGGGATTCAACATAAACTTTCCCAAATCCAACCTGAATCCTTCCCAGGACCAGGTTTTCCTGAGCTGCAGAATAAGGACAGATGTTATGAGGACATTCCTGCTGCCTCAGAAAGTGGAAACTCTTACCCAATACCTGGCAACCATCCTCAAAGCCAATGCTTGGACAGCCAGACAATACCTCAGGTTGCTGAGTTATATGGCCTCCACTATTCTTGTGTTTCCTCTGGCAAGGGTACACATGAGAAAATTGCAATGGTACCTAAAGTCCCTATGGGACCCAACACTCACACCCCTTGGACTTTAAATATCCCCTTCCTCCCATGCCTGAGAAAGGAAGTTCTGTGGTGGTTATACCAGGTGATATTCAACCCAGGTGTTCCACTGCAGCCCCTTCCCCCTATCCAGGAGATGTATACAGACTCATTAGATCTGGGCTGGGGGCTAATCTGGGCAGCCTGAAAGTACAGGGTACCTGGTCCCACACTTTCGGGTGGAACACATCAATATTAGGGAAATGAGAGCAGTAATTCTTGCCTTGACAGCCTTTCTTCATGCCCTAAAACAAGGGCCCCTGAAATTGTTCGCAGACAATACTACAGTTCTTTGGTATGTGAACAAACAGAGAGTAACCAAATCCTGTTGCTGTGCAGACTTGCTGTCCAGGCATGGGATCTGTCGGTCCAACACGGAATCTCCCTACGGGCAGTCTATATCCCTTCAGCTCAGAACATTCAGACAGACAGAATGGATGCTTCACAGGGATGTGTTTCTGGACCTAGTACACATGTGGGGTACACCTCAAATAGATCTGTTTGCCTCCCCTCTGAACAGACAACTACCACTATTTTCTACCAGGCTACCCAGTCCCTTATCAAGGGTAATGGATGTTTTCTCCATCTCATGGAAGGGGATATTTCTGTATGCATTCCCCCCTTCCCACTAATTCAAAAAGTCCTGCTGAAGATCCAGCAGGACAGGCCAAAAATCTTGCTGGTGACTCCCTTTTGGCCAAGACAGCATTGGTTCCCCCTCCTTCTGCAGTTAGCCAGGGGCAATCACCACAAGTTACCTCATGAAGTGGACCTTACACAGGACAGGGGTCCCTAATCCATCCCCACTTGGAATCTCTGAATCTAACCCTGAGAGTAATAGAATTCTGATCCCTTCAAGCATCTTTACACTGAGGACGTGTTTGCAGTCTTGCAGGAGGCCAGTAAACCTAATACCAGGAGATCTTATCTAAGTGGAAGAGGTTCTCCATGTGGTGTCAGCAAAGACAGCTAGACCTATTAAAAACAGAGGTCCCACTAGTGCTGTCCTATCTGTGTGAATTACTCCATGCAGGGTTGGGATATTCTTCTGTTAAGGCACACCTTGCTGAAATTTCAGCCTGTCTGCCTCTTGATCCTCCTCTAGCCTCCCGTCTCCCTTCTAAGTTATTCCTTAAGGGAGTTCTACACCTCTGACCCCCTAGGAGGCTGATCCCTCCTCCTTGGGATCTGAACTACGTTACAGAAAAACTCACTGTTGACCCATTTGAACCAGCCTCCAAGGTTTCTCTGAAATATTGTACCTGGAAAAACTGTACTCCTAGTGGCCCTCACATCAGCTAGGAAAGTGTCAGAACTCCATGCCCTCATGGCAACTCCTCCCCTCCTCAAGGATAGGGTGACCCTGAGGACCAACCCCTCCTTTATGCCCAAGGTAGTCAATGAATTATCCCTAAATCAGGGTATTCACCTGCCTACCTTTTTTCCTCTTCCCCAAAATGACAGAGAGAGAGTCTTGCTTTCACTTGATATCCACATACAGCTAAGATTTTATTTTGACAAGACTAAGGCCTTTAGGAAGTCAGACCAGCTTTTTGTCTCCTTCCTAGTTCCCTTGGAAAGGTGGTGAAAAAACAGACTACTTTTGTTTGGATCTCCAAAGCTATATCCTTTTGCTAAACATTCCATGAGAAACATCTCAAATCCAAAATTAAGGCCCATTCCACCAATGCCATGTCTTCATCTGGAGCATTCTTCAAAGGATTGTACATTGCTTCCATCCTTGAGGCAGCTACCTGGTCATCTGTACACACCTTCACTAAACGCTACAAGTTGGATCATATTTCAAGATCCAGAGCAGGGTTTGCTAGAGTAATTCCTAATGGCTTTGTAGAGAGTAGCTCCATACCCACCTCCCTTTTCTTCCCTGTGAGCTATGGCGCTCACACCAGCAGTTGGAATACCTCAGCATGAGAATAGAAAGACATAGAATAGTTGTGTAAAATCTTGCCATAGATGTCCTTCTCTTCCATGTTTCAGTATTCATTCCGTCCCACTTTACCCCTTTCCCTCCATCTGAGCTGTCCTTTCCTGGGTGGCTCAGAGCCTATACAGCTTCCCGAGACTGGGGACCGACTGGGAAATTCACTTCTGAGGAAAGGCATCTGCAGATGTCACTTTTATGGCCCACGTTCCCTGGCCCACATCAGAGGTCCTATGTACCTAACAGTGACTAGAACCTGGTAGGTCCTATGTACCTAGCAGCTTCTAGTCACGGCAGCAAAAAGAACCCCTTTGGATCCCCTCTAGCCCCCTCCCCCCTTTTTTTTCTAAGTTATTCCTTTAAAAGGGGAAGGTTTTTTTAAAACCAAAACCTTTTTACCCCAAAGGAAAAAGGCCTTGATCCTCCTCCTTGGGGGATCCCCTTTTGAAACTGTTGGGGGGGGGGGGGGGGGGGGGGGGGGGGGGGGGGGGGGGGGGGGGGGGGGCGGGGGGGGGGGAAAAAAAAAAAAAAAAAAAAAAAAAAAAAAAAAAAAAAAAAAAAAAAAAAAACAAAAAAAAAAAAAAAAAAAAAAAAAAAAAAAAAAAAAAAACTAAACTCCTTTTTGGGCCAGCCCTCCCACTCAAAAATTTGTACCTGGAAAACCCGGGTATCCAGTCCACAGTTTTAGAAAGGCAGAAAGCCCTATGGAACCCTTAAGGATATCCCAAAAAAAAAACCCCCTTTAAACCCAAGGGTATCAATTTTAATTATAAATATATTATTATTTTTTTAAAATAAGGGGGTTGGGGGTTTTTTTTTTTTATAATAATAAATTTTATTTTGAACAAACAAAAGGGGTCAAACCGGGCTTTTTTTCCTTCCAAGCCCTTTGGGGGAAAGGGTTTGGTCGGGAAGGGATCCCAAAAAATCCCCCAAAACTTTTCCTTGAAAAACACCAAAAAAAAAAATTTTTACCAATGGCCCAGGGCCCAAAAGGTTGACTTGCCCCATCCTTTGGGGCCTCCCGGGTCTCGAAATTCACTGCTCAAGGGGAAAAAAAGGCCAAGGCAGGGGAAAAACCAAAGGTTTTGGGGTAGGAGGGTAACCCCCTTTTTTTTGGAGTAGGGATTTGGTTGGAAACCTAGCATTAAAAAGGACAAAAAAAGGGTTGGAAAAATTTTCCCAAGACCCCCAATGGGGGGAAGGGGATTTATTTTTTATCGGGGGTTTTTGGGTTCAAAGAAAATTGGTGGGGAGGGGAAAAGGGGGAAAGGCTTGGAGTTATTTTAAGGAACGTTTCCCCTAGATTTTGTTTTGGGGGTGAAAAATTGGTTTTTAGATGAGTTTATAAGGCGGAAAAAAAATGGTTAATAAAAAAAATTTTATCTATCTAACAAGTTTTTCAATTTTATAAAAAAAAATTTTATAATTATAAGTGGTGTGTGTGGGTGAAATTATTAAATTTTAATGGGAAAAAAAATGTTGGTGAAGGGGGCCAAGGGAAAAAAAGGGAAGGTTGGGTAGGAAGGGTGAAAAAAATAAAATTTTGCAAAAAAGGTCGGATGGTGGGATTTTCGAAAAGGGATGGACAGGGTGGGGGAAAAAGGGGTATTTTAAAGGGGGAGGGGGGGAAGCATAAGGGGAAAAAAAGGGTGGAGGGAAGTAAAAGGGTGGAAATTTAATTTTTAGGGAAAGGGAGGGCCCAGTTTAAAGGAAAGAGGAAAGGGGGTAAAGTGGTGCAAGAAAGGGGAAGGGGATAAGGTTTGTATGGAGGGGGGTTTAAAAGAAGGGGGAGGGGGGGAGAAAGGGTTAAAGTTTTAAAAGGAAAAGGAGGGTTTTTGGAGGTGGAGTTCGGGATGATTTTTAAGGCAAAAAATTGGGGGGAATGAAAAAGTTTTAGTGGGAAACTCCACAAGGGGGGTGGCAATGGTAAAAAGGGGTTTTTTGGATAATTGGAAAGGGGAAGCGCCCCAAGGGGAAGGTGGGGGAATTGGGGGAATTTTTAAAAGGGAGTTTAAGGGAAAGAGGGGAAAAAAGGAAGTGGGGGTAGGATGGGAAAGGAAGGAGAAAGGAGATGGGGGGTTTTGGCAAAAGGTGGCAAGGTTTGGGTAAACTTTTTAAAAGAGGGAGGAAAGGGGGGACATAAAGGAGGGGGGAAAATGACCGGGGGTTTTTTAGGGGAGGGCCTTTTTAAGGAAAGATGTAAAGGGTAAAGGTGATTAAAAGGAAAATGGGGGGATATTTTTCAAGGAGGGGGAGGGGTTGGGGGAAAAAGGAAAGGGTAAATTTAAAAGGGTTTGTAAAGGGGGAAGGGGGAATGAGAAGGGAAGGGTTGGATGAAATTAAAATAGGGGGAATCAGAAGAAAGGGGGGAAATTAGAAAGGGGGGATACTTGGGAAGGGGAAAAAGAAAGGAAAGGGGGTTGGAAGAGGAATCCCGGGAAGATGGAAAAAGGGTTTTTGGGAAAAGGGGGAGTGGTTTTTTAAAAAACCCGGGAGTTTAAGGAAATCGGGCAAAGGAGAGGGGGCCTAAGGAAAGGAAGAAATTTGTTTTGGCCCAAAAAAAATTTTTAAAAAAGGGGATGTGCGGGAAAGGTGAAAAAAATAAGAGGGAAAACTATAAAGTAAGATGGTTAGGGAAAAAGTAGGGGGGAAAGAAGGTTAAAAAGGGGAAAAGGTTTGGATGATTGGGGTGGAATCAGAAGAAAATGGTTTACCCAAGGAAAGAAGGAACTAAAAAAATGAAAATCTTTGGGCCCGATGTTATGGGAAGCAGGAAAATTTTTGGGAAAGGATTTGGATTTTTGTTTTTAATAAACTTAAATAAAGGGGGTGCCTGGGGAAGGAAAAAAGTTTTTGGAAAATTTTAAAGGGGAAAAAGGGGGTCAAAAATTTTAAAATAAGAGGGTTAAAGGATAGCCCGGGGGTAATTTGGGAAAGGGGGGAATTTAGGTTTGGGAGGAGGGATTGTTTCAGGTAGGGGGGGTTTCATCCAAGGAAAAGCCTGAGCTTTTTCTTAATTTGGGGAAAATGGGGGAAGGACAGGTTTTTTGGCCCAGGGAAAGATAGACAGGGTCCCTGGAAAATTTTTGGGGTTTTAAGAGGAATTGGAGGGTAAAAAGAGAAAGGGGAACAGGTTGGAGGGGGGACCCTGGGAGGGGGGAGGTATGTTCAGGGGAAAAGGGGGTTACATCAAAATCACCCAACCCTTATTTGAATATAATTAAAAATAAAATTTATATATTTTAAATAATTTATTTTAATAAAAGGTAAATTAAAATATATGAAGGGGGAAAAATGGGGGAAAAAAAATTATATTATATATATATAAATATATATATATATATATATTTAATATATATAATAAAAACATTATATTATTTATAAAAAAAATAAAAAAATAATATAATAATTTTCCAAAAAATATATTTTATTTTTAAATAAATATATTTAAAAATATATATATATTTAATATATATTACTTAAAACCAACATATATTTATTTGTATATATATTATATATAAAAAATATATATTTATGCTATTATATATTTATATTAATATTATATATATATATATAAAAATATATATATATATATATATATTATAATTTATTTAATTTTAATATATATTATATATATATACATTTTATATATATATTTAATATATATATACATTATTTATTATTTATTTTTATAAAAACCAAAATAAATTCAAAACATAAAAAAAACAAAAAATAAAATTCTTTAAAATTTTTTAAAAATTATTTTAAAAATTAAAAAAATTTTAAAATTAAATTTTATTTATTATACAATATTTTTTAAATAAATAATAATAAAAAATTTATATATACATAAAAATTTAAATATAAAATAAAATTTTAAAAAAAAAATATAAAATAAAAAAAACAAAAGGGAAATTTTAATTTTAAATGCAAAAAAATATTATTTTTTTATTATTAATATTTTTAATTAATATATATTATAATATATTTATTATATATATATATATATAATATATATATTATTTTTATATTTCATTCTTATATTTTTTTTTTTATTATATTTAATATATATATATATATAAAATTTATATATATTTATATACACATTATATATATATATATATTATTATATTATATATTTATTTTTTAAAATTTTCATATATTTTTTATACATTTTATAATATATAATATTTTTTAATATATTATAAAAAATAAAATATATATTATTACATTTTTAAATTTATATATTTACTATAAAAGTTATAAAAACCTTTAAATTTTAAATTAAAAAATTAAAAACAAAAATATTTTAAAAAATATATTATAAAAATTAAAAAAATATATATATTAAAAAAAATATAAAAAAAATATATATATATTATAAAATTATTTTAAAATATACATATTATATATATTATATATATACTTAATATATATTTAATATTTATAATATAAAATTTTTTATAAAACAATATATTAAAATAAAAAAACATAAAAATTAAAAACAACAAACCCAAATAAAAATAAAAAACACCAAATAAAAAATAAAAAAAAAAAAAAATTTTCAAAAAAAAAAAAAATAAACATAACCACAAAAAATTTTTAACAAACATATATATATATTTTCATAAAAAATATATAAAAAAATTATATAAAAAATTTTAAAATTTTAATTTTAAATTAAAAAATTAAATATACAAAATTATATGTAAATATAAAAAAACATGATATTATATTACATAATAAAAATTATAAAAATTTTTTTTAAAAAACAAAAAAAAATAAATATCAAAAAAAAAAACATAAATTAAAAACAAAAATAAAAATAACAATTTTTTAAAAAAGGTTTAAATTAAAAATATATTTTTCAAAAATTTTTTTTAAAAAAAATTTTTTTTTTAAATTTTATAAAATTAAAATATTTAAAACTTTAAAAAAATATAAAATATATATAAAAACATATATTATATAAAAATATATATTAATATTTTAAATATTATAACAA
>NC_056728.1:439243850-439246350 GCF_019279795.1 Protopterus annectens | reverse complement strand
GATTAAAGATTTTAAGGTTGCAGGGTGGGGAATGGATAGGATTGGGAATCAGAAAGATCAGCTCATGTTGGACATTTTAGACAAAAAAAAGATTGGGTTTGGGACTTTGCTGAGGGGGGATGGGGTATTTTGGGGAAAAAAGATGCTGGGATGGAGCTGCCATAAGGGGAAAAAGGGAAGGCCTAAGATATGGTTTATGGATTGAGAGGAACAGGGGGTTTTGACAGAGCAAGATGCAGAGGATAGGAAGAAATAAAGGGTGATCGTGTGGCAATTTTTGGAAAAAAAAGATATATATATAAAATATATATATATATATATATAAAAAATATTTTTATTAAAAAAAAAAAATTAATAAAAAAATAAAAAAAAACAAAAAAAAAAAAATAAAAAATAAAATAAAATTTTAAAAAAATATAAAAAATTAAAAAACCCAAACATAAAAAAAAATATTTTTAAAAAAAACATTATTTTAAAAAAAAAAAACAAAAATATATATATTATTAAAAAAATAAAAAAATTAAAAAAAAAAAAAATATTTGCAAAAATAAATAAAAATATATTAAAAAACAAATACAAATTATTAAGTAACATAAAAAAAAACAAATTTTTAATATATTTATTATACATATTAAAAAATATATTATTACATATATTTTAAAATATTATATATTTAAAATACATAATAATATATAATATATTATATAATATATATATATAATATAATGTATATATATAATTTTTTTATAATATAAAAATATGATATGATAATATATAATATAATATTATATATGTTTTAAAATAATATATAAAATATGGTTTTAAAATATATATTTTATATATATATTATATATATATGTATATATAGATATATATTTGTATATGGATTAAATATATATGTATATGTTGTTTTGTTTTATGTATTAAAATAAAATGTTGTATTATGTATATATATATAAAATTTTATTGGGTTTTATTAAAAAAATTTTATGTATTATATATGTAAAAATTATATGTTTTTATTATAATATATATATGTTTTAAAATATATATTATTATATGTATATAATATTATATATTGATGTATATATATTATATATTATATTATATATATAAAATTGAATATGAATTATAATTATATATATATTATATTGTGCATATATATGTTTAAAATATGTATAAAATTGCAATTAAAATATATATAAAAATATATATATAATATGTATATATAAAATATTAAAATATATATATGCAATATATATATATATAATATATATTATTATGTATTATATTATATTATAAAATATATATATGCATATTAAAGCATATTTTATATTATGTAAAAAACATATATATATTATGTAATAATATTAATATATTTATATATAAAATTTTATGAAACATTCATATTTAAAATTGTGAAAATATTGAAAATAATTTAGCCCTATAAAATATATATATATTGCATTATATATATTTGTTATATTTATATATATATATTTATATTTAAAATGATATATTATATATATATATATATATATATGCATATATTTTATATAATATATTATTATATATATATATATATATATATATATATTTACATATATATATATATATATATATATATATTTTATATATATATATATATATATATATGTATATATATATATATATATTTATAATATGTTATTATTTTTTTATTTATATATTATATATTATTTATATTTTGCAAAAATATATATATGTATATATATATTGTATATATATATTGTTATATTATTATATATTATGTATATATGTTTATATATTATAATATATTATATAATATATATTTTTTATATATATATTTGCATATATATATATTTTATATATATATATTAAAATATATTTCATATATATTTTATATACATATTACATATTATATATAAAATATATATATATTGCATAATATATAATATATATATTAATTAATATTATTTATTATATTATATTATTCATTATATGTATATATATAAAATATATATATATATATTTATATATATGTATATTATATTTATATATATTATATATATATAATATATATATATTTTATATATATATATTTTTTTATATATATATATTATTTATTTATATTATATATATATATATAGATTTGGTGCCTGTAATTTCCCCAAGGGGGATTATTTTTTTTTATTTGCCTTTTAAAAATATTTTAAATCCCTAAATATTTATTTTTTTTTTTATGGGGTTATCCTTTTAAAGTTTTAATATATTGATTTAAAGTAAAAATATTTGTTTTTTGCTAAATTAATTATTAATATATTATTTAATTTAAAATGAAATCTTTTAAATTTTATTTGAATATAAATTTGCCTTTTTGTAAAATTTAAATATAAATATGGTTATATTGTAGATTTTTATTTATGTTTGTAAAAATAATTTAAATTGTTTTATTTTTACCTTTTAATATATATAATATTAAAGTATTTAAATATATTGT
>NC_056728.1:439228850-439236350 GCF_019279795.1 Protopterus annectens | reverse complement strand
ATATTTTTTAATATATATATATTCATATATATAATGTTTTATATATTTTGTATATATATATAAATATGTATATGTTTATATATATTGTATTAATAATATGTGTGTATATAAAAATATATAATTATATTATAAAAAATTAAAATATAATATTATAATATGTATTATATATATATAATATATATATATATATATATATATATGTATATATTTTTATATATATTTTTAAAATATATATATATGTTAAAAGAAAATATTATATTATATGTATATATATATATATATTGTTATGTGTTTTTATTATATTATAAAATTTTATATGAAAATATTATTTATTATTATAGCATATGTTTTTAAAATTAAAATTTTAAAGTATATATATATTAAAATATATAAAATATATATATATTATATATATTAAAAATAATATGTTTATTATATATGTAAAATATATATAAAGTATATATATTTTTATTAAATTTTTATATATATATATAATATATGTGTTTTTAATTACATTCATATATTAATATATGTAAAAAATTAATATATATATTGTTTAAAATATAAAAAATAAAATAAAAAATAAAATTTTTTGAAAAATATATATTATATATTTTATAAAAAATAATAAAAATAAAAAAAAAAAAATATATATATATATATGTAAAAAAAAAATAAAATTTTATTTTATTTAAAAAAAATATATATATAAAAAAATTTTTAAAGGTTTTTAATATAATATAAAATTATATAAATAATATATTTATTTTTATGTTAAAAATATATATATTATATTAAAATGTAAAAAATATAAAAAAATGTTTATGTGTAAAATATATTAAAAAAAATATATATATTATAAAAAATTTTAAAAATATATATATTTTTATTAAAAATATTGTAGAAAAAATATATATATATATATTATATTAATTTTATATATAATATATATATTTTAATATATATATATTGTTATATTTTAATTTAAAATATATATTTTATATGTATATATAATATTTATTATATTAATGTAATATAATTTTTATTATATGTATATAATATATAATGTTGTATAAAATATTAAAAAATATATATATATATAAAATTTTATTTTTTAATTTTTATTTTTATAATAAATGATATATTTATTTTATTTTTATTTATTAAAAAAATTTTTATTTTTAATTTTATTATTAAATATATATTTATTGAAAAACATATATAAAAAAAATTTTTAAAATTTTTATAAAAAAAATTTTTATTTTGTAGAAAAAAAATATATATATATATATATATATGTATATATAATATATATATATATATATATATATATATATATATATATATATAATATATATGTAAATATGTAATATATTTTTATATATATATGTAAAAATATATATATATGTTTTTATATATATTTATATGTAAAATATAATAATATATATTATTATATATATTTTTATTGTATTTATATATATTATTAATTATAATTAATATTATATATGTGTGTTTAAAATATATTTATTAATTATTATAATATATATGTGTTTTGTGTATATTATAATATATTTTATATGTGTTTATATATATATATATATTTTATGTTGTGTTATATTTTTATATATATTATATATGTGTTTGTAAAATATATATATTTTTTTATATATATATATATATATTTTGTGTTATATATATATATATATATATTATTGTTGTGTGTTTTATATATATATATATATATATATATATATATATATATATATATATGTATTTTTATATTATATATATATATATATATATATATGTATATATATATAAATTATATGTGTTTTTTATATATGTATATATATTGTTTATATTATATAATATATATATTTGTTTTTTTTTTGTTTTTTGTATATATATATATATATTTTATATATATATATATATAAAAAATGTAAAATAATTATTTATGGGTTTTTTTAAAAAAAAAAATTAATGGTTTTTTTTTTGTTTGTATAAAAAATATTTTGTGGTAATTTGAAAATTTTTAATAGGAGTATAATATAAAATAAAAGTAATTTGTAATAATAGATGTTTGATAATTAATGGTAAAAAAAATTTAAATAAAATTAAAAAAAATATTTTTTAATTAAATTTTGTATTAGAAATTTGTTTTATTATATAAATATATGTATTTTATAAAAATTTGTTTTTTTGTTTTATTTTTTATATTTATATTGTATTTTGGGTTTTTTGGGGGTTTTTTAATTATATGTATTAATGTTTTTATTTGTGAAAAAGGGGTTTTTGTCATATTTTAAAAATATTAAATTTTAAAAAATTGATAAACAAAATAAATATTAAATTAAAAAACTATACCAATATTGGGTATGGTGTAATTATAAATATTTAAATAATAATAAATATTTTTGGTTTTAAAATAATAATTAGATTTTTTATTAAATTTTTTGGTTATTAAAAATATCTATAAGTGTTTTGTTAAAAAATTTAATAATTATTAATAAATTAAAGTGGTGATAAAATATTATATAATAAAAGGGGGTGTTGATTTAAAAAAATTTATTAATAAATTTTTATGATAGTTGATAAAAATTATTATTATTAATATTATAAAATTTATTTATGTTTTAAAATTTTTTTTGTATTAATGGTGGAAAAAATTAAGTTGGTGGTGTGTTGTGGGTGTGGTGTGTGTGGTTTTTATAATTAAATTTATTTTATTTTTATAATTTAATAAAAGGTAGAATTTTTAAGTTAAATTTCAAATTTTCCCCCCCTGAAAAAAAAAAAAAAGTTAAGGGGGTTTGTGGTTTGCTTTGCCAAGGAAAAAAGTATTTTTAGTAACCTTGAAAAAAATTTTAGCAGAGGGAAAACACCCAAAAACCCCATAAAGGAATTTTTAAAAAAGGATACCACTTTCCAGTTTTGAAAAATGATTTGGGGGTTACATTAAGGGCCAACAAAAACAAAACCCGGGGGAACAAAACCCCCAAAGAAATTAAAAGCAAAACCCTTTTGGTTAACTTTAAAAAGTGCTTACTTAGAAAGGGGGGTGTTCCTTAGTTTTGGGCCCAAGGGAGGGGAGCGGGGGGTTGCATTTCCCAAATTTTCCCCCCTTTTTTTGGGTTTTTGAATGCCTTTTGGGACCTGGTTTTTGCCTGCCAAAATTTTTTTTTTCCTGGGGGCTTGGTTTAAAAAAAAAAAAAAAAAAAAAAAAAAAAAATTAGAGATCAAAAAAAAAAAAAAAAAAAAAAAATAAAAAAAAAAAAAAAAATAAAAAAAAAAAAAAAAAAAAAAAAAAAAGAAAAAAAAAAAAAAAAAAAAAAGCAAAAAAAGAAAAAAAAAAAAAAAAAAGGGGGGGGGGGGGGGGGGGGGTGGGGGGGGGGGGGGGGGGGGGGGGGGGGGGGGGGGGGGGGGGGGGGGGGGGGGGGGGGGGGGGGGGGGGGGGGGGGGGGGGGGGGGGCCCTTTGGTTTTGGGGGAGAAACCAAAAAAATGCCAAATTAAATTCCCAAAAGGGAAATTAAAAAAAATCCCAAAAAAGGCCCCTTGGCCCTTTTTTCCCCGAAATTGTAAACTGGCCCAAAACTAAATACTTGGAGGAATTAAACAAAAGGCAAGTGATAGGCCACATAGTTGGGTACTGGTCAAAGTCACCATCTAGTAGGCCACATACTTTAAATAATGGCAATAACATCACTGTCTGCTAAAACTCACACCTGGGCCAAGGTTAGATCTTTGTCTGGATTAGACAGTCTTCCTTTGAGCTTATGCTGAAGAACACTACCCTCTATGAAGTAGTTTTAGTTACAAAGACACTGTTAGATAAGTTGCACTCCTCACATGAGAGAGTCCTACAAGTGGTAAGATAAGGAATGGATTATGGAGCCTCTCCACCACCTGAAAGAGTGCAGATGATTGATTTAACACAAAGGAGTTGTATCTAGATAGGAACTCTGCTGCTTATGATAGCTCTCGATAAACAATGTATTGCATGTCATGTCCAAGCTGGACTTCAGTGAGAAGACGCTGTCTGCATTTATGCTTGAACCTCCACTCCCTTCTTCTTTGTATTGCAGAGCCTGGTGGCAAACCAGGGCCAATGTAGAGTTAGGTGGATAGAATGTACTCAAGATGAAGCAGATAGTGCAGTAGATGATGATGAGCCTTTTTTATAACCTCTAGACAGCTTTATTTGGTCCACTGGTTGTGGTACTAATTTGAAGTGAAGAAGGCCATAGCAATTTCATCAACTGTTACAGCTTTCAAATTCCTACACTCCATGAATTCAAGATTGGGAGGCCGAACCCTGGAGGGGAACTGCAAAGTAAATGAGGTGGTAATCATGTCAAGGCACTGGTTGTACTTTCACAGCCAAGGACACCAAGCTGGGATATTTAGTCAACCATATGATCAAACTAATTGGGTAGCAGAGGGAAAGCACCCCAGAGAAGCTAAAACACCTTATAATAGGAATTCATTAACTAGACAGGCATACTCATCATCAGTCCAGAATTACTCAGAACAAACGTGCCATTTGGGAAGTTCAGCACTTAGCCAACAAGAAAGTCTGAAATCCTGAAGGAAGATCTTAATACCACCATGTTAATGGTAAGAGACGGCAAAACCCTGTGGCTTACTACTTTACTTGTAGCATACTCAGATAAGTTAGTAGATCTAGTTTTGACTCCAGGTAGGTGTAGCAGTGAGCAACAGATTGCATTCCCAACCCTCACCCTGTCTATCCTAGGGTGTTGAATCACAGCAATGTCTTGGGACACATGGTCTGCAAAATAAAGACCAAACTTTTCATCTTTCCTGGTCTCTGTAGTCTGTGGTAGACAACATGCCATACTTCAGAAATAAGATCAGGCTTGCTGCAGATGTATCTGGCACTAAACTGGATGGCACTTAGGGAAGCCAGTGAGACCCAGGTACTGTAAGGTTGACCCAAATGAATGTTGGAAGTCCTGGATAACATCACGTAGAGTAGAGACTCTTCTAAAGTGATGTTTGTCTCACATTGGTACCTGATCATCAGCACAACTACTGTGTTACGATGACCCAACTTAGCTGCATTACAGTATTTCTTGTACCCTCCTCTGTGCTATTTCAGTGCATTTCTACAACAAATAAGAAGGGCATCATTTGGAAGTTTCTTATTGCACAAGATGGAGGTCATAAGGTTATAATGCAATGTCTTGTGACATGAAAACATAAAATGTTTTCCTGTAACAGTATAACATCTGCTAAGGCCAAGTGTGAGATAAGTATATCTGCAACAAGACTTAACTTCTGTGCCCTAGCAATGGCAAGAGCTCAGAGAGGTGAGAGCTTAACAAATCAGAGAGTCGGAATCTAGTTGAAAAAATAACACAGGAGTAATACTTATCTGTTGGGACCTATCATTAACTAGTCCCTAAGGATGATAGCCACCCTGGGAATCACTCAGGAATGGTCCAACACTATAACAAAACCCTTCTGTCAACAAGTAGCAGACACTCCCGGGATCCATTTGACCAAAGTATGTAATCATTTCAGGATGCCACACTGTACAAGAGAATAATTATCCAAAACCAGGATCTTACTTTATAGATAATTGAATAAGTAGGTTGATCTGGCACAATCTGACTTGACAATCGCAGAAGAGGTTGTAAAGTGGTAGGCACTCATAAATGTCCATCAAGTAATTGGAGGTCTATAAAAACAAATTAGCATATTCCACAACAACTTTGTAATGCTACAAGTTAGCAGTCTTGATCAGATTTGGTGTACATTATTAAACAAACAAACAAAAAACTCTTGCACTTACAGGAGTGCCTTCAATGACTTAACTTTTGTAATTTTATGGTAGCTTTTTGGAGGCAGTTTTGCCATAGCAATTTTTTAAAGTGATGAACCAGGCAGCACCAACAGCCAAACTGGCACTAAAACTACACTATAATGGTTGTCCTAGAAGCCACAGAAGTGATAGGCGTAGAATCTTACCAAAACTGAAAGTCCAAAAAAAAAATCTAAACTCCAAGCTGTGCACAAAGTAATACAAAACTCAAGCAATCTAGCACAAAGCACTGATGAAACCTGGTAGGCTTGTCCGTATGTTCCAGAAGATAAGTAGTTATGCTAGGGTGAACAGATAAATAAAAATCCAAGAACCTTTTGCAGGACACAGAAAACAGGAAAATTGAGAAACAGAGCCACCATGTAAACTGAACTGTAAGTAAGATGATAAATTACCTGAGTGCTACGAAAAGAGGTGGCAGATTCAGATTTCTTAATTTTCTATTACTGGGGAAAAAAGGAAAATGTAGTTGGTTAATGCCAGACAAAGAAAAATTAAAAGACAAGCATGAAATGGCAATAAAAAGAAATGGCAAACAGTATTGACTGCAACAATCAAACTTGTTTACCTGCTAAAAATAGTGAATGCAGGACACAAGTAGGATGACTCATCTAAAGTACGATAAATATGATTTGTAACGTAAGAGAAAATTAAAATAAAACAGATTCACAGCTAAAACACTTCTTTGCACTGGGCTAGGCAGTCATCATCACAATTTTGCCCTTCGCATTTATAAAGCCGAATGAACAGTCCACAGGTGTAACTGGATTTAAAATTACTGTGCTCCAGCAGATCTTGTAACTTTGCTTTTCCCATGAGTATGATAGTACTGTTTAGGAATGTTAGTCTACTGTGGCAATGTTCAAAGATAGTACAGTTGTTGGGAAGAATACTTACCATATCAGTAGATTGTCAAAGGTTGATCACTGTAACAGTGAAACTACTTTGCTGTTTAGAAAGGTGTAAATAGATTTTTCTGTTCTTGTGGTATATTTACACTGCTATGCTTGTGTAAACAGAATTTTAAAACAGAATAGTTTACTACAGTTGTGAGTTCCTATGTGGACCTTAGGGGAGTCAGAGAAATGAAGAAAATTCCTAGCAATCCTGACTTTATATGGGAGCTTTGTACACTATCCAGTTTTTGAAGGCATGCAAACATGAGACCACAACATTGGTCTTTGTAATGACTGGAGCACAGATGGTGCAATTTGCAGTCAGGAATGAAACTGGATAAGGGGGATACATTTCAAATGCAATTATTTACTTTTAAAGTGACCACTCCTCAAAAATTCATGTCATGATAAATATACTTACAGCTGTACTTTCCCTTTTCAAGTTATCTAGCTCTAGATGTGGTAGAAGTATATATATCTTTCTGTTTTGCTTTATATAGTTATCCTTACAAATTGCTCATATTGTTTACATCTGCTCACCAGGGTTGACCAATCAAAAGATTCCTTCATCTCTTTATTGGTGTAGTCAGACTTCAGTAGCAGTGTTCATTATTCGAATGGGACTGAAAGTCAAGTTTAGAAAATTACAATTGCAAGCTTGTCTGTGTTGACAAAAAAACACTGCATACAGCAGTTTTTTTACATTACGTTATATCTGTATTTGTGTATTTAAAAGAATAACCAGTTTAAATTGT
>NC_056728.1:439016350-439223850 GCF_019279795.1 Protopterus annectens | reverse complement strand
TATACTTAATTTTTTTCTTATGAATCCATGCAGCCACTTCATTTTTTTTTCAAAAAACTTTGATTTTGCATTAATAAACAACATAACATACAAAAAAACAATACAATCAAATCCTGCTAGTAACACACACAAGGATAAAACAGCGTGCCAACCAAATAAAAACTATATTACACTTATTTACAGCTGTGCCATTCAACTTTTAAATCATGAATTCAAGCGTATATGTACTTCAGAAAAACCTTTGATAAAAATGGGGGCAGACTGAAATCTGTTTTAGAACACACTAAAAAAGGGAGGCAGAGAGTCTAAAGTGATTGCTAGAAAGATACAAGGTTGAATAATTCTTCCCAAACTTTCAGAAATTAGGGAGGGGTTGCTATTAACTATATCCCCATTTTATAAGCAAACAAGTGTTTGGTAGCCATTTAAGTTGCCTGTGTTTTTGAATACAATTAGTATGCATAATCTACACATGCAAAGGTTGTCCTCTATCTCTCTCAATCTGTCAGTTGACATAGGTAGTCACATCAGGATTCTGACTGAAAATTGTTTTAAATCAGGAGAGTCCGTGTTGATATTTTTTTAATTATTATGAGAAAGTTTAAATGTAAGCAGTAAATTTAAAAGTTAAAAAACAGAGTTTAGATGCTTTTTATATTTCCTTAAGTGAATCATTTTTGAATGTCCTGTATTAGGGGTAAAAAATGTTCCACTAAGATTACTCACACATAATGTCTACTTTTTTGCTACTGTTCATTCTGCCAGGAGGCATTACATTCAAATCTTAGCATTGGAAGTCCAGATACTCTCTTCCCACTGTATCCTGTCCATTCTTGTGCTAAGCAGTGTGAGATGAACTGTTCTAAGAAACTCCATGCTTCACTACCTGTTAATGGTTTGAGTGAATTCATACGTATGTGTTATGCATATATGTACAGACACACACACAAAATCTCAGTGAAGAAAATGAGCTAAGGTCCTCAGTCATCTGCATGCATCTGATCTAAACTTAGAAATAACAAAATCATGATTGTTCTAGGTGAACTAAAAAAAAAGCTCCATTGCCGATCAGTAGCTGTGATTATTTTGGTCCTTTAGACAGTGTACTTTTTAAAGAAGAGTTGGAACCAGGATGAAAGTGTACACAGCTGAGAGTTGGCAATAAAGTTCTTAGTTTCCCTTCCACAAGAATGCTTTCTTTAGTTTATATATAATTTTGTAATCACAAATCAAAGAATCACAACAAAACTATATAAAATTGCATAATTACATGTTTAACAAGGAAGACTGAATATGCCAATCACAGATGCAATCACTGTATTTAACTTTATTATCAATGCTTATTCAAATCATCGAATGAGAAGTGCAATAAAACTGCCTTAAAATTCCAGCTAGGATGTTTTTATTGTAGCAGTAATAGTATGATGAGTGTAAGTAAAGAAAAAAGCCACAAAAATGCCCATTTTAGTTTACATGCTGTCATCCTGGAATGCAAAGTTTGCTCAACTGCTTTAACAGGGTGTAAGCTTTCATGCAGCCTGTTTGTGTGTGTTTGTGTGTGTGTGTGTGTGTGGGGGGGGTTATGCTACCACCTTTACTAACATATTCTAACAGTAAGGCTGCACAGCCTGAGAAAGAGGAATGCTTGGTTTCGCAAAAAATCCAGGTATTCTTTCTCTCCCAAATTCTGCATCCCTGGAGCAAGTATATTATAGCAGGAGAGGTGAAGGGGCTTGTCTCATAGAGAGACGGCCTTAATTCATATATTATTTTCCGATATACTAATAGCCAGCGATTCTGTTTCATGAAGGTAATGTACTTGTATACTGTATTACCTCTTAGTCTTTTGAAAAATGTATTTATTTTGAAATCGCATGACACCAGGCAAGTCTAGTTTAAGATAAGTGACAGATTCAGTGCCAGATGCAGGAATGTTATAAGCACATTTTGCAAGTCAGTTCAGGATTTGTCATTCAGGAGTTTGGTTTGGTATTCATAGCTCTGTGATTAAAATGTGTGATGTTTGTGTTTATATATGTATGTGTGTGCATCTCTCTCTCTCTCTCTCTCTCTATGTATATATATATATATATATATATATATATATATATATATATATACACACACATACGTGTACTGTATATATACATGTGTGTGTATTATGTACAAAGTATATGCATATGTCTATAATATGTATTTGTGTGCGCATCTGTGTATCATTTGCAGGCAGAGTAAACTGGATAGGTACATTAAAAAGGATGTCTACTGGAGATTATCTGCTGAAGCTGACTTGATGGTAAGATACAGCATTACTTCCAGGTTATTACCAAGGAGAAGAATGACAGTTTACCTGCAGTTTCACATTGCATGCTTGCTTGCCCCTATAGGTAATTTCTGTGCAGATTCAGAAACCAATATCAAACCATGCCTTTCCTCTCATGAGGTGTATGACTCCAAAGTGGCCTAGCTTTTATTTATTTTACAATATTGTATTCATTGTGTTGTCACAATAAAGCATGAAATGATTAGGTGAAAGTGTCTCTCTGGCTCAAATTTTACATGCCTTTTGCAAGTCAGCCCATGGGCAGAAGGATAGTATATTCACTTTTTGCACCAGCGACTGACTCATAATCCTAGAATTGGATGTACCTATAAGGAGAGGGTTGTACTATCGTCGAGAGGTTTTGGGAAACCACAGTTGGATAAGTACCGCCTTACAGAGATTTGTGGAGATAATACTTGCAGTATTTACATTAGAGAAGGATAATTTGTTTTGTTTTTTTTTATGTCATACGTATGCCACTATTTGTGTGGCAGGTTGACAAAAGTAAACTAAAAAATTATTGCACTTGTACTCTGGAGCTGTTAGGGGCTAGTATTTAATAGGGCACGTGCTTTCACTGGTTTTTGGTTCCTTCTAGTGACTTAAGGCTTACTGTCCTGAAGGGCTTTCATCCCTCAGTGGTGAGGAGGGGGGTGTCAGACCTGCCAAGTAAACAAATATATAGTTTATAACTGGCATGATATGACAATGGCCAGTAGAGGTAGCAGGTGAGGTGCAAGATGTCACTAAGTAACACAGTTCTAGAATTCTGCATACCATTTTGCAAATTTAGAAATGGTTTACAATACTCATTTATTTCTCATTTTTCAGCACCAGATTTACTTCATTGTGTGCATTGACATGTCAGGATGAGTTATACCACTTGCTATCACATTAACACACATTTTTGTTCTTGTAAAACAATTCTGATACTGTACCAACGTTCTCACTCTTCTCACTGGTCCCAGAAATGTATCACATTGTGCCTGGAGGAGGCTAGGTCTAGTATACCTGGTGAATGAGTAGAGGAGCTTCTGGCAGTTGATTAGCTGCAGGGAGGTAAAAAGTATCATCATAATTTCAGGCCATCTCTTCCTGCATTAGAACATGTCAGACATATAATAGTAAATGACAGAAATATGACTGGCCGGATAAAAGTCATAAAACAGACCAGTATGAACTCTTATCAGGTTTAGAATACAAGACAGTTTGCTAAATACATGCACAGACGTGGCCGGGCAGTAATATTTTAACTCCATGGCCATATTTGTATGGAAGATTGGTTTGTGGGCAAAATCAACTATTTATTTCTTCCAGAATTGTGTGATCTCAAGAGTTAGATTGTAGCAGCTGGGTGATGCTTGCACCTCCTTGCAAAAAAATAAATAAATAATAATTTAGTATGTTTAATTTATGTGCTATGCTTATGCACATTTCTTAATAAATGCCACACTTTCATGCATTTAGTTGTGTATCGCATATCAAATGTGAATTACATAGATCTGCATTTGTGATATGCTAGTTGTCCTTTTTTAAGTGGTTACAGCTTCATATTTAAGCTTAATTGCAAGTACAGTATTCAGCATATACTTAAAAGTACACTTTCATTTTTTTTGCCAAAACAAAGTAACATCTAGCTTTTTCTGCTTTAAGGATATTTTGTTTTGAAGAAAAGAAAACTCAAGCTTACAGAGTAAATCTCTTAACATGAACCCGCATTTTTATCAAGGACTGTTTAATGTGTCATTTTCATAGAGCAAAACCATCACAAAACACATTGTCCATTTTAATTAGAATTAAATTAGACCACTTTTTTGTAGCAGTACTAGAGTTAAATTAATTTTCTGTAGGGAGGTATTACAATCTTTCATTTTCATTTGTCTGTTTTTGATACCTACTTTATGCCTTAGGGAACTGTAACATGCTGTTAAGCATGGAGAGTAAGGCAGAGAGACCGCGTTGGGTGGGACATTTTTGTTGCAGGATACTTTCTAAAGAGCAATTTAGAAGATTGCCAGTTCAGCTCTCAGTATGTAAGTGGGATGTTGAAAGAAATTAAGGACCCTTAAGAAAGCCTACCACTTGACACAAGGATGTTATGCAGATTCTGAAGATAAGCCTCCTTAAGCAGAGAAGCTCTGCAAAAGCAGACATTCTAATCTCTGCACTGTTGCGATACATGTAGCCTTAACATAGTCTGTAATGCCCATCCACCCCTCTGTGCAGTGTAGAGAATTATCTGTTTACATATTGGTGTCTCTTTGGGATCTGGGAGGAACAACTCCACAGATCCTCAATGAGCATCCATATGGGTGCAGGTATAACATGTAGGTTCTGCACAAAAAGCATTCCAACGGGAAGCTGAACCAGAGAGCTATGAACTTTGAGGTAACAGCATTGACTATTGCATTGCTGTGATTAATGTAGATGTAGAATAATCACTGAACACATAGCATAAGTAAATTGTCACATAATATCTTGAAATGATTGCTATAAGTTAAAAAAATGCCATTTACATCAGTTTTACATATCTTGTGAAAAACTGTTATTCTCCAGGTCAGTTACATGCGTTTTTGTGAGCCTAATATTCTGTCTGCCATGCTGTACTGTAGAATAGGCTCCATTGAGCTACTTTGTTGGTTGCAGAGTCCTGCAGTAGAAGTAGTGGTTAGGTAGGGGGGAGTCTGTTCATTGCACTACTGAAGCAGCAACACATGCTGACTCTGCTGAGAGAGAGTGGTTACAATAGTGGCCAGTGAACACCCAAGTACATATATATATATATATATATATATATATATATATATATATATATATATATATATATATATATATATACAGGGGCTCTGATACTGCACCATTAAAAAGTATATAATTTTTCTTTACCAAAATGTTGCAACAGTACTGTACTTGATTTTATTTGTTATGCAGATTCTGATACTTTTTGAAGCTACATAAACTGTCCAGCCTTACCAGTGGAAAATTGCATGCCAGTACTGCAGGTTTTCCTGTTGATTTTGTGCTTTTTAGTTCCTGTCAGAACAGTTTTAACATTCTGGTCTCCCACATATGTTTTTACAATACCGCTCAAATGCAAATGTCTGTTGCCTGAAAATAGGATTTTGTTTCTTTCTGAAAAAATAAAAATAAAACTGAAGCTATATAATGATGCCCATAATGATCTTGCTGGTTCAAATATAATATTTTGACCTCTTTGTAATGTAACATTCTAATTTCTTGGTCTTTTGGCATCTATTGAACTACTTAGAATTTGTATTATTTTTGGAAAACATATCATTCCATTATGCTTCTAATTGCATTTGATACTTGATATAAAACAGTCTCCTAATTAAAAGGTTGACATAAGAAATCACACTTGGTAAAGACTTTTCACTGATTGATGCAAAAGTCTTGTTGACTAATAAGTCACAATGGTCATGTGCAGTTTTGGTGCGATGGGAAACACTGTGGTAATGCAGTGGTCTGCTTATAAGAAGAGATTACCTTTATGCCACTGCAACTTGTACTCTTACCAGTATAATTTATGTTTCCCAGTCTTATTTTAATTTTTTCATGATCTTCAGGCCTATTACTTTGGCCAGATTGTTTACCTGTTGTTTAATGTGGTGGAAATATTTTTTATGGAACCTTGTAATTTAGCTAAATCTATTTTCCTCAGCTGTTGAATAACCACTGCATTGATATGTTTTTCTTTTGTACTGTTAACTGGCAAAAGTCAGACATCACGTTGTAGATGGAATGACAAAATTAAGTTGTGTGTTTTGATTCAAAGCATTAAGGTCCCTTTTCGATATTCTCGAAATGCAGCAGTATTGAGACCTCTCTAATTAAAAGAAAATTGCATAATAAAATGATACCAGAAGCATATGTACTCTGCTATTTGACTCTACATAAACTAAAATGTATTTGAACATAATGTGCATAAACATTACTATTTCCTTTGAGCAGATGCAGTCATTGCAAAATTTGCCAGCCTGAATGCTACAGCAAAACCAGTTTTAAAATCTACCATCCTTTACTTTATGCTTAAAGTCACAGCAGTGATCTTTGTAGTTAACATATTCAGAGCAGTATATCATTAAAATACTTGTAAAGTTAAGAATAGACCCAGAATTGTTACAGATGTCATCATATTTCAGTATTGTTCAGAGGTTTCATTTCTTAACTTGTTTGGACTAAAATGAGGGTAGTTTTCTAGGATTATTCTGTGCCAAGAGTTTAGAGGTCTTTCTTCAGACACCGTTAATACGATACGGTGTACGAACTGTACTGCAGTGAGTGACTGGAATTCTTGTGATGAAACATTCATCTAATAATTATTGTCACATGTGGGCTCAATATAGAGTGGATCTTTACTGCCTATTAATATAATTTGTATACACATCAGATGACTATCAATAAATGTCAAGCCAACAAAGCAGGCTGGCAGCTTGCTGATAAAAGGTCATCTTTTTCTTTAACCATAGCAGCATTGTTTTTATTTTAACTGAAGCAAATTTGTTAAAGTTCCAGTTGTGTGTATGTTTAACATGTATTAGAATTTATTGCATTTTTAAAATCAGCTGCCATTGCCTTATGACTTATGATGTAAACAAACAAGAGGTTCCTGAATGCATGCAATGCAGTGAAATAAGATTGTTATTGATGAACATGCAGTACTTGCCAGCAAACTTTAGTGTTTATCTTTTTCTATGTGGTCGTTAGGTTAAATAGGTCTTTATCTTCAGGTGGTAATTTGTACTGGGTGGCAACACTTGCATACACTCCTCTTGTGTTCTCTCATACAGCTCTTAAAATCTTGAGCTCCCATGCTAAGGAGCATGCACACCATCTTGATCTATGGATAACATCCCTCTGCCGGGGTTAAGAAGCACTTTTCTTCCAGAATTGTTCATGCATTTAGAAACTCATCATAATGTACAGCCATTCTCATATTCAGTCTTTAAAAAGTTTTAACCTGCCAAGTTAAACTTAAAGTTTTAACTTCATCATTAAGTTAGGTGCTGGGGCCACTCGTTTTTGGAATCTACTTATCTAAAGTCAAGGCCAACATCAGTGGCTTCTGGCTGAGTCCTCCAGTGACAAAATACCCTCCAAGAAAGCCTGACATGAACTAATAATTGGTGCTAGACCCACACTCTAAAACTCAATGCCAAGAAATGCATGCTAGCATCTTCTGCGAAGATGGCTACCTCTGAAAACTACCACATTGGTAATACACCCCTAAAAGTAGACCCAGTGGTCAGAGATTTGGGAACACATGCAGCCAGTAACCTGGTCTTTGTAGACAGTAGTAAAAATCATTCTGTACTCAGCCCTTATCAGACCAATCATGAAGTACAGTGCCACCTTTGGTATGTACCTGACTAAGCATATGCAACAACTGGCACATCTTTAAAGGTTCCTCACAAAAAGAATATGTGGTTTAAAAACATGCCCTACACAGACTGCCTCCAGTCTTCATCCCTGTATTCTGTCTACTACAGATTGCTGAGGAGCCTGGTGTATAAAGCATCCTCGGATCCCACTCTGATGGACCCATTGCACATCTGCAAAACAAATAGCATCAAAATTACCCAATCTAGGAAATTAAACCTCATTTGTAGCATAAATAGGATATGTTGGAGGGACAGGTGTGTGTATGTCTCAGAGACTACCCCTTCTCTGGAACCGGCTTCCTATCCATGTGAAGCATAGTTCTTCTATAACCCAATTCTCAAGTGTAACTTGAAGCAGTGGATGGGGATTCTGAAATTTACCACTGGTCTGGCACCTATATCTCTTATTGACATAGGTAGCTTATAAGTGCTTAACCACCCATGCCCAAGCCTATGTATATCCTTATAATAACCCTAGGATATCACAAACTGTCCGATACATTTGGGAGGCATGGTTAGATTTAAAAAAAATAGCCTAGGTTCGCTATCCCAGTAATCACCTATGTATCTAAGTGTACCTGTAGGCCCTCAGAGCAAAAGTCAGCACCAAGAAAGAAACTCTTTGTTTGCCAGTTAATGATGCACAGCTTCAGAGGTGTCTGTTAAGGGAGTGCTTTGACTCTGCAACACCTGTGGATGAGAAAATTAAATACACCCCAGTACCTTGAAGGAGGTGGCCTTCCACTTGGGCTTACCTGAAAATCCCTTGCAGGATTATGAGAGACAGAAGTTGAGACCTTTAAAACAAAGACAAAGTTCAGGCCTGGATTGATTTGAGAGTCCACCATACCATGAGTAACTTTAGATGAGGGAATGGAAGTTTCAGGCGTAAGGTAGGCAGCCCATCATATACAGGACTTAACTTCTAAAAAAAAAAAAAAAAAAAAAAAAAGTAATTGTCCTCCTTGTCATCCCTGGGTAGGCATGCGCTTAGAGTGTTCAATGTAGAAAGAATATATATATACCTCGTTGTTGATGAAGAAACCACAAAGCAAAAAATGAAAATATAGTCACAAAAACTAAGGTTTCAAGCAAGGCTCACGGGAATAATAAATAATCCTTAGAAAAACTGAGAAATCCTTTATTCTGTTGAACAGATAAGAGCTTTCGCGGTTCAAATCTGCTTCATCAGACCATGTTAAAATCACAAGTAAACTGACAAATATTTAAAACACAGAACAACCAATCAAAACAACTGAAAAAGGGAGGGAAAACTTATGTAATAGATATGTAAAACCTGGCTGTTCAAAAAAGCACTTCAGGAAAAGTAATCCATCAGCAACAATAGTACGCATAAATGCAGAGCATATATATATATATATATATATATATATATATATATATATATATATATATATACAGTGTTGTAGATACATTCTATGCAAACCTATATGTGAATAATTATAAAAAAAATATATAAAATAAATAGTATAGTATATAAAAATATGTAAAATCCATATTGTGCATATAAGCATAATTCTGCATAAATATATATCTATATACATAAATAAATATACATATATATAAAAAATACATATCAAAAATGTGGTATTGGCTAGATATACTAAGCCCATCTTCTGTTCTTATATACGTGTAATGTATATACAAGAGTAAAGGTCAATGTTTAAGCGGTCTAGCTTTCAGAAGAGGTTTCAAAGAAACCTTGCTATTTAACCTGGGGGGGGGGTCAATTTGCCTGAAATTGTAATATCCAATGTTAAGTTGTCTATCTCGCCTTCATTCTTGCTGGTTGGGTTCGGAGCCGATCCTCGGCCATCTTCAGAAGCTCGAGAGCTGCTTACTGGCTCGAGGCCCCTACTATATCCCATGATGCCTGGCGCTAGATACCCAGATCTCGTTTGCCGCTTATGCTGCGAGGTTGTTCTACTGGCTCAGGTCATATAAAACTTTATTATTGTATTTTTTCTTGTCACAAAACTGTTAGTTTTTAGTGTAGAATTAGTCATTAGATAAAACTGTAGTATTGTAGTTAGTTTTCTCTAAATCCTTATTACTTATCCTCGAGAAACTCATTTAAGTTAGAGAATTTCCCCTCCCCCTTCTCTCCCTTTCCTTACCTCAGAAAGGTTTTTCCGTTTTAGTTAGAGGATAACCCTTTCTCTCTCTTTAAAAAAAAAAAAATATATATATATATATATATATATTTCCTAGTATCACTGTTAGTGTTTAGTGTTAGTTTTCTATAGTGTTGTAGTACTGCTTATAGTTTTTGGTTGTGGTAGCTGTAGTCTACAATTTTTACTGGTTAGTACTTTAACCTTTCCGTGTGCCTTTTCTTGTCCTTGTTTTTCCTCAGGATGTCCAAGGATCCTAAGCCGTCCGGATTCATGAAGTGTGACTCATGCTGTCAGAAAATGTCTCTGGCAGATGGTCACACTCTTGTGTTTATTGTCTGGGCGCCGTGCACCTGCAGGACTCTTGCTCGATTTGCCATGCTTTCAGTCCAAGAGTCCTGCAGGAGTGCAAAAACAAATTGATCGTGAGGGGTTTGCTTAAGCCCCAAGATTCACCGGCGAAGGCTCAGACTGTGAAATCTTCCAGGCCACCTAAACCTTCGGCTCCCAGTTCAGAGCCGTTGTTGGGTGAAGCCATACCATCTATCTCTGCTCTGGCTGGAACCAATGTTCCTCCTTCCCATTCTGCTCCGACACATTCTTCGGAGCTGTCTGAGAGTCGAAAAAAGGTCCAGGTCTCCTTCTCTGGAGTCGATACGTTCGGCTCCGAAATCGCCTCTGCTCCAGTCGGAGCGTAATCATCGCTCATCCCACTCTTCTCGGTCCTCAAGACTTTTGGACCATGACTTGGAAAGAGTGGTCAGTAGGCTGCTAAAATCGCAGGCCCTAGCCAAAATGTTGTCCAGCCTCCATCATCAGGTGTCGGCTCCGTCCACGTCTGTATATATTCCTCCTCCGACTCATCCTATGAGCTTGGAGCAAGAGTTCATTGGGGTTCGAGTCATGGAACAGTCCGTTCCGATACCTTCTCCTTCGGTTCTGTCGTTTGCTCCGATCCCTTCCATAGTACCGTCTCTGGAGGGATCCGGGCGCCGAGACTCCCTCGTCGGCTCCAAGGGGGTGAGTGGCATTGGACCCTTGTCCAACCCCGCTCTCCCCCTCGGGGCTTTGGCTCAGGTGAGCTCGTTTCCCACATCTGCCTCGGAGCCGTCCCCTTTCGGTGCAGAGAGGGGTTCTGGTTTCTTTGGAACTGGAGCCCTCTCTGCATCCAGGCAGGAACGCCTTCGAGGTGATGGAGTGTACTGGCCCCCGAGTCAGTCCCACGATTGACCTCATTGGCTCCTCCCCCTAGGGTGCCTGCGTCAGCCTCAGCCCCTCCTCCAGACCCCAAGCATGGGGATCCAGCGCTCCAGGACACCCCTTTGGGTGTATCCTCCTCTTCCGAGGCCTCCCCTGATCATTCATGCCACCTCGCAAGAGGAAATGCAAGAGGAAGCATGTTGACTCCCCCAAGTCTGTCACATCAGATACCGACTTAGAGGAGTCAGTAGGGTCCCCAAGATCCCGCTCTGAAGATTTCTCCTTCTCAGACATCCTTGAGATGCTCAGGCAGAGAGGGAACTGGACTGCCCTAAGCCCTTCCGAGGATGAGTCAGTATTCCTGGACACGTTTGGATCCTGACCTATCATCTCCTGGGTGGTCTCTGCCTTTCGACCCACTGATGTCTGTAGTGGCTCGGAAGGTGTGGTCAGTTCCAGACACAGTGAAACCAACCCCTAAAAGACCTGTAAAATTCATTACTGCACCACAGGACAAACAATTCTTGACCAAGGGTGTCCCCGTTGATGCCATGGTGGTAGCGGCGGCCACAAAGAAGGAGTTGGCAGAAACTTCTTCATCTGTCCATCCTCCTAACAAGGAGTCCAGGACAATGGTCAGATATGGGAAGTGGATGTTCTCTTCAGCTACCTTTTCCATGAGGTCCCTGAATTACCTGTGCCACTTTACCCGTCTTCAGAGGGATCTCCTGAAAGAGCTTGGAGATACCCTCCAAGATCCATCAGCTGAGGGGGCCCAGGCTAAGGCAGCTTCCCAGCTGGTGACTCTTAATTTAGTGTTAAACTCCTCCATGAGGCTCATTTCGTATGCAGCCGATGGTGCGAGTAGAGCCACAGGCACAGGCGTTGCCCTAAGGAGGCACACTTGGATGCGGCTATGTAACTTTGCAGAACCTTTCAGAGCGTCTTTCACCAACACCCCTTTTGATGGTTCCTCTCTCTTTGAATCACAGGTGAAGGATACCCTTACCAGGTGTGAGCAGGAAGGCAAGACACTCTCTGCCATAGGAGTCCATTTTTCCACTCCTTCCAGACCATATCCCAAGGGTCAAAAGAGTGGAAAGATGTAGTTCCGGAAATCCCAGGGAGCCTTGCTGGACACACGTGGTGAGTTCCCATCCAGGGGCAGAGGAGGGAACAATAATAGGCGCTGCCCTCGTGGTAGAGAGGGTCCGCAAAATCAGGGCAGCAGAGAATCCTTCTCTGAGAAGCCTTTCCAGTATCTCTGAAGGGTTGCCCAGCTGACCACCTCTGGAGGCAGTCGGGGGAAGATTATCGCTGTACCCAAGAGCCTGGCAAGACATAACACAAGACAAATGGGTACAGTCCGTTATATCCGGAGGCTACCGAATTCCCTTTGTTCGCACCCGCTTAAGGTCAAACAAGTCCCTTCCAGACGTTCCACCCAATCTAAGGGACCAAGCAGTTCAAGAAGTCTCAAAACTGCTAAGAAAAAGAGCTATCCAGCAAGTCCCAGCAGACCAACAAGGATCCAGAATTTACTCAAGGTTCTTTTTGGTACCAAAAAAGACAGGGGACTGGAGACCCATTCTGGATCTCAGCAGACTGAACAGGTCTGTACAAAGAACGAAGTTCCAGATGGTCACGCTACAGTCCATTTTGCCCTTCCTGGGTCAGGGCAATTGGATGTGCTCTATAGATCTTCAGGATGCATACTACCATATCAAAATGGACAGATGCTCTAGAAGATTCCTTCGCTTCCGGCTGGGAGCCAGCCATTGTCAGTTCATAGCTCTGCTCTTTGGATGTTCACCAAATGTATGGCAGTAGTTACCGCTCACCTGAGACGGCAAGGATTCCAGGTGTTTCCATATCTAGACAACTGGCTTTTCACTGCTACCACCAGGCATCTCCTTCTGTGAGCCAGAGACTGCACTATCGACACTTGCTGCAGGCTAGGTATCACAATAAATTTCGAAAAGTCTGCATTGTCTCCCTGTCAATCTATCACCTTTATAGGCACAAATTTAAATACCAAAGACATGTCAGCGAGCCTCCCACCAGACAGGGTATTAGTGATTCACCAGCATGTGAAGATTTTATTGGCATGCAAAAGAATTCAAGCCAGATTTGTCCTTCAAACTCTGGGTCTCATGGCAGCAGCGATCATACTTGTCCCTCTAGCTTGATTTCACATGAGGATTTTCCAGTGGCTTCTTTTCACCCAATGGTCCTTCCAGCAGCTTTCCATGTCTTACATGATTATGATCACACAAGCATGCAAGAAGCACCTTGCGTGGTGGATGGTCTCCACATCAGTGTCCCATGGCAGACCATTTGTACTCCCCCCTCCAGTTGCTACGGTGACCATGGATGCCTCCCTGATTGGGTGGGGGGGCATTATCAGGGCAGAACAGTCCAAGGCACCTGGCAACCTCACGAGTACCATCTGCACATAAATGTCTTGGAGATGAGGGCCATGCTCTTAGCGCATTGCAGGCTCTTCAGGTCTCTCTTCCTACCGGGACCATGGCAATTCAAACAGACAATATGTCTATAGTGTGGTACATCAACAAGCAGGGCAGAACCAGGTCCTACCCCCTATGTCAAGAAGCACTCAGACTCTGGCAGTGGGCGATCTCTTCCCAACGGTTTCTGATTGCAACGCACCTCCCTGGGAGGTCCAACATCATAGCAGACAGGCTGAGCAGAGCAATTCTCATGCCTCACAAGTGGTCTCTGAACCAGGTAGTTGCAGACCAAATCTTCCTTAAATGGGGCCAACCTTGCTGCGACCTTTTTGCAACTCCCTTCAACAGGAAGTGCAGCAATTTCTTCTCTCTCCTTCCACATCCCGGGCATTCCCCCAGAGACGCTGTAGTCCACGATTGGCCTCAGGGGTTTCTTTATGCATTCCCTCCTTTTCCCCTAATTCCGAAGCTAATTCAGAAAGCTACCGTATTGGGCTGCAAAATGATCCTCATTGCTCCTTACTGGCCTCGACAAATATGGTTCCCGTTCCTGCATCGCCATCTTCTTGAGCAGCCTTGAACTCTGGACCTAGTTCCAGACCTCCTGATTCATCAGTCGGGTGAGCTGCACCAATCCCTACGCTCTCTCCAGCTCACGGCTTGGTTTCTCCACTTCCAACTTTAGCCAGGCTTCCAGATATCTCCCCCTCTGTGCGCAAAATCATTTTGTCATCACACAAGTCTACAAATGGAAAAACTTACGCTAGTAAGTGGAAACGTTTTTCTTCCTGGACAGAGGCTAAAAGTATAGACCACTTTTCAGCCCCTGTACACCACATTTTGGAATTTCTTGCAGAACTCTTCCATGCTGGGTCCGCTTCCGCTACAATTAGAGTTCAGTTAGCTGCAATTTCAAATTTTCACATTGGCCTGTCTGAAAACAATATCATGTCTCATAAGCTATGTAAAGCCTTTCTCAAAGGAACTACTCTGCTCAGGCCCCCAGTGAGAGATCCTCCACCACCGTGGGATCTAAATTTGATTTTAGCTTCTCTAATTTTGCCCCCTTTCGAACTGCAGCTTCTTGTTCCTTGAAGTTCTTATCTTGGAAAACCCCTTTTCTGGTAGCTATTACTTCAGCCAGAAGAGTTTCGGAACTCCAGGCTCTTTCTATCCATCCCCCATACCTCGTGTTGCACAGTGACAGGGTTGCTCTTAGGACTAATCCTTCCTTCATTCCTAAGGTCTCTTCAGAGAGTAACTTGAATCAGTCCATAGACCTTCCTGTGTTTTTTCCTAACCACTCCAACAGGGCGGAATATAAGTTGCATCAGTTAGATGTTCACAGGCAACTACGCTTTTATTTGCATAGAACTAAGGACATTAGAAAATCGGACCAACTTTTCCTGTCTTATGCAATCGGTAAACAAGGTCTTCCAGTCTCCAAAGTAACCTTATCCAGGTGGTTGACTTCTATAATCACATTCATATATCAACTGAGAAATAAAGAATTGCCAGTTAAACCAAAAGGTCACTCCAGCAGAGCTTTAGCCACTTCGGTGGCCTTTCAGGCTAGATTGCCCATGGAATCTATTTGTGCTGCGGCTACATGGGCCAACCCACATACTTTCATTTCGCATTACAAGTTGGATTTGGTTTCTAGGAGCAGAGCTGATTTTGGTTCCACTGTTCTGAAGAGCAATCTGCATAAAAGTCAGTATCAATTTTAAAATTAAGACTTGGATGGAGAAAGTGTCAGATGAAACAAAGTTTTAAGAATTCAGGGGTCTATAACAAAGTTGTTGCTTAAGGGTTCTATTATTTCTAAAAGTAAAATTTGGTTTCTCACCAATAAACCCATGGAGTTCAGGTATAGTTAATAAAATGTCCCAATTAGTAGTGATAGTTTGACATACAAAATCAATATTACTAGCAAAAGTCAAAGGCATACGAATCTTCTTGGTATTATTTATAGCTACTACATTAGAATCAGAGATGTTATCAGGCTCTAATAAAGTAGAGGTGGGTGTATTGTTACCATAATAGGGTTTACATCTCTTGTTCCTTTCTTTCCATGCTTCAGATATCTGTTTTTCAATAACCTTACTCTTGTAACCCCCTACTCATAAATTCTTCTTTTAATAAAGATAAAGCTGAAACTAACTTAGTATCATCATTGTGTAACCGCATAGTGCAAACAATTTGCCCTCTAAGTACATTAGACTTAACATGGTTTGGATTCATGCTACTGTTATGTAGAATACTATTACGTTTGACACACTTCCTGTAGATGCTAGTCAAAACTGAATGTAACATATCTTTACTAATCTGCACATCTAAAAAATCAATATCTGTAGTTGAATATTTGGAGGTAAACTGAAGCAAATTGTTAATACTATTCAGATAATCCAAAAATTCAATGAGGAGGTCCTCAGTACCACGCCAGAGAAGAAAAATATCAACAAAACGAGTGCACCAACTAATGTGACTACTATACTTAGCATTAGAAAGAACATATTCTCACATTTTACTAAAGTTAGGTTGGCGTAGCTGTTGGCACATGCTGTGCCCATTGCTACGCCTACCTTCTGTAAATATAGCTTGCCATTAAAGATGAAAACATTATTTTCTAATATAATCTCTAGTAAGGTACATAGAAGATTAATCTTGTTAATAGTAAAACTATGCAGGGTCAGTATCTGTCTAATGTTATCAATACCCTAATTATTGGGGATAACAGTAAATAATGAAGCTATATCTAAATTAACAAAAAAAAAGGGCCTGAAATAACATTAAAATAGTTACTCAGTTGTGAAAGAAAATCCTTTGTATCTCTCAAGATAGTATCACATTTGTTCAATGCAATGTGCAAATTCTTTTCTACAAAAATTGATAAAGGTTCAGTTAACCAGCCTCTACTAGATACTATAGGTCTCACTGGAGGTTGTTATAAACTCTTACGTATTTTTGGGAGATCATATATTATAGGGACAGTAGGATTCTCAACTTTAAAATAGTTAAATAAAGATTCAGAAATCAAATCAGTTATAAGGAGATAAAATGTTAAAATCAACTTTGTCAATAACACCTTTAAATATTCCTGTAGTTAGAGGTATAGGTATGTGTGTCCTGTAACAAATCCATCATGCCTAATATATAGGTGTGTTTGTCTATCACTATGATACCTCCACCTTTATCAGCTGGTCTTATCTCAATACTTCTCATATTTTTTTTTAACTCAATAAGGGCTTGTTTCTCAGCAAAGGTTAAATTATGGAAACAGTCATGCTGTTTCTCTGAAAATCGCCGTCTCAGTTGTCTTTCACAAACATCAATAAAAAGCTCTACAGTGGCATTAGGTGGAGGTACAAAAGTGCTTGGTTTCTTAAAAACATTTACATGGCCACTATCTTTATTAAAAATAGTTATAAGAGTAAGAGTCCTACCAAACAGTTTCAAATCCAGTAAAACGTCAGTTAATTCTGCTTTTTGGGCTGGAACAAATGTTAGTCCTTTGTTCAAAACTGAAAACTGTGCATTAGTTAATGAGACAGATGAAATGTTAATGACTAAACCTGTTTCAGCATTTTGCCTGTCCGAGTTTGTTCTTACTCGCTTTGTAGCTGCCGAATCCTTGGATTTGTGTCCATTAGTGGCCACGTAAATGTTTTTAAGAAACCAAGCACTTTTGTACCTCCACCTAATGCCACTGTAGAGCTTTTTATTGATATTTGTGAAAGACAACTGGACAGCGATTTTCAGAGAAACAGATTGACTGTTTCCATAATTTAACCTTTGCTAAGAAACAAGCCCTTATTGAGTTAAAAAAAAACATGAGAAGTATTGAGATAAGACCAGCTGATAAAGGTGGAGGTATTGTAGTGATAGACAACCACACCTATATATTAGGCATGATGGATTTGTTACAGGACATACATACCTATACCTCTTTAACTACAGGAATACTTAACGGTGTTATTGACAAAGTTGATTTTTTAATATTTGATCTCTTTATAACTGGTTTGATTTCTGAATCTTTGTTTAACTAATTTAAAGTTGAGAATCCTACTGTCCCTATACTATATGGTCTCTCAAAAATACATAAGAGTTTACAGCAACCTCCAATGAGAGACCTATAGTATCTAGTAGAGGCTGCTTAACTGAATCTTTATCAATTTTTGTAGAAAAGAATTTGCACATTGTATTGGACAAATGTGATACTATCTTGAGAGATACAAAGGATTTTCTTTCACAACTGTAACTATTTTAATGTTATTTCAGGTCCTTTTTTTGTTACTTCAGATATAGCTTCATTATTTACTGTTATCCCCAATAATTGGGGTAGTGATAACATTAGACAGATACTGACCCTGCATGGTTTTACCGTTAAGATTAATCTTCTATGTACCTTACTAGAGATTATATTAGAAAATAATGTTTTCATCTTTAATGACAAGCTATATTTACAGAAGGTAGGCGTAGCAATGGGCACAGCATGTGCCAACAGCTACGCCAACCTAACTTTAGTAAAATGGGAGACTGACTATGTTCTTTCTAATGCTGAGTATAGTAGTCACATTTGTTGGTACACTCGTTTTGTCAACGATATTTTTATTCTCTGGCATGGTACTTAGGACCTCCTCATTGAATTTTTGGACTATTTGAATAGTATTAACAATTTCCTTCAGTTTACCGTCAAATATTCAACTACAGATATTGACTTTTTAGATGTGCAAATTAGTAAAGATATGTAACATTCAGTTTTGACTAGCATCTATAGGAAGAGTGTCAAACATAATAGTATTCTATATAACAGTAGCATGCATCCAAATCATGTTAAGTCTAATGTACTTGGAGGGCAAATTTTTCGCACTGTGCTGTTACACAATGATGATACTAAGTTAGTTTCAGCTTTATCTTTATTAAAAGAAGAATTTATGAGTAGGGGTTACAAGAGTAAGGTTATTGATAAACAGATATCTGAAGCATGGAAAGAAAGGAACAAGAGATGTAAACCCTATTATGGTAATAATACACTCACCTCTACTTTATTAGAGCCTGATAACATCTCTGATTCTAATGTAGTAGCTATAAATAATACCAAGAAGATTCGTATGCCTTTGACTTTTGCTAGTAATATTGATTTTGTATGTCAAACTATCACTACTAATTGGGACATTTTATTAAATATACCTGAACTCCATGGGTTTATTGGTGAGAAACCAGATTTTACTTTTAGAAATAATAGAACCCTTAAGCAACAACTTTGTTATAGACCCTTGAATTCTTCAAACTTTGTTTCATCTGGCAGAAAAGGCACTTATGCCTGTAGAAAATGCATGGCTTGTGCTCACCTACATATAGGTGGTCACTTTCTCCATCCAAGTCTTAATTTCAAAATTGATACTGACTTTTATGCAGATTGTTCTACCAAATATTTGGTATATTTTTATTTTTGTATTTTTTTTTTTTTATATATATAGGTAAAACCAACAGGGCATTTAAAGAGAGAATTTTAGAGCACTTGAGGGATATTAGAAATGCTAAAGAGATGAATGCATTGGCTATGCATGTCAAAAATGAAGGTTGTGCACATAAATTTAGGTTCCTAGCCTTAGAACTTATATGATCCAGTGTTAGGGGTGGTGACCTTAAATAAAACCGAATCCAAGGAACAGAAATGGATATTACAATTTCAGGCTGATAGACCCCCCTGGGTTAAATAGCAAGGTTTCTTTGAAACCTCTTCTGAAAGCTAGACCGCTTAAACATTGACCTTCACTCTTGTATATACATTACACATATATAAGAACAGAAGATGGGCTTAGTATATCTAGCCAATACCACATTTTTGATATGTATTTTTTATATATATGTATATTTATTTTTTATGTATATAGATATATATTTATGCAGAATTATGCTTATATGCACAATATGGATTTTATATATGTTTATATACTATACTATTTATTTTCTATATTTTTTTTATAATTCACATATAGGTTTGCATAGAATGTATCTACAACACTGTTTTTTTATTTATATATGTGTATATATATATATATATCAGCCAGATTTTACATATCTATTACATAAGTTTTCCCTCCCTTTTTCAGTTGTTTTGATTGGTTGTTCTGTGTTTTAAATATTTGTCAGTTTACTTGTGATTTTAATATGGTCTGATGAAGCGGATTTGAACCGCAAAAGTGCTTACCTGTTCAACAGAATAAAGGATTTCTCAGTTTTCCTAAGGATTATTTATTATTTCCTGTGAGCCTTGCTTGAAACCTTAGTTTTTGTGACTATACGCTTAGAGTGTTACCCAGAGTGCAATGCCACATCTTTCAGTGACTCTGATAAGCTGATGGCCCTCAATTCAACACAGAGCAGGACACTGCATCCTCAAGATGTGATTTAGGGTTTGAACTTGAGTCTAAATATCTGCTCCCTTCGCCCCCCCCCCCAAACCTGGTTTAGTCACTCACTACTGACTGTCTTTACATTGGGTGCAGGTCCACCCAACTTTGATATGTCTGTTCAGTATATAGTAGACTGTAGTGGATGAGGTTCAGAAGGGCATGTGTCAGTTAATTGCAGTGCCAGCACCATTTGCTGTGCTGTCTTTTAATTTCCCTTGCATTGTTGTGGCATATACATCACAGTTCTGCATCTACACTGTAGTGTAGAAGGCACAAGTAAAGCTTACAGTGTGTACTGCCCTGCTTGTCAATATGAATATGGCACTTATAGTAGAAATTGATGAGGCAATGAATCCTCTTGAAGGACCTCTGCTGTGTAGAGGAACTCTTGAGTTTTGAAGTCTTCAACTGTCTCCTCAGTAGTGTCTCAGCATTTATTTTGTGGAGAAGGAAGATGGCAGTTTAGATTATTCTATTTTTGCAGCCCTTTATATAGGATGCTGTGTTTGCTGTTGGAAATACCCACATTGAGGTCCTCTTGCACATAAGAAGTCAGACCAGTCTCAAAACTGTTCTCTTTTTTTGCAATAGATTCTTGTATTTTTTGGCAAATGTGGGTTTTAGAAACCCTAGCACTTGGTTCGATTGCTTTAACAGAAGGTCAAAGCATATGCACAAGTTTGACATAAATCATTTTGATTCTGCCTTATTACATTTGTGGTCTTTTAAGTCTCATATTTCTAATTTCTAAATGTATGCAATTAAGCAAGGTATGGAAAAAGTGTCCACTCTCCTAACTAGAATAAGTAGGAAACAATAGAGAAAACAATTAATACTTTATATTTTGCAAGTTTTTAGGGTGTCCTATTGGGGTGCCCTTTTAAAGTTCAAGAAAGTAATTGTAACTCTTAGAACAATGAGGAATGGATGAATATTAAATAATTGGAAGTCTGCATTACCTCAAAATATTCCACGTATTCTGAGGTATAGTATTCTTATAGTTAGTATGTAAAACTAACTGGTGTGGGTCTTTATAACAGCAAGTTTCAGAATCCTCAGTTTTTTTTTTTTTAATTCTTAGAGAAGTCACATGTATTTTGAAGTCTCAGAACTTAGAATATCAGGTCTCATACATGTGATAGGGAGGTGTCTCATTGTATCTGTGATTCTGTAGACATGGTGTATACAAGAGTGCAGATCCCATGCTTCTATTCATAGCAAAGCATGGCTCTGCCAATCATGATGAATTATGCTATGTTAAGGGTGAGGTGCTTTTGGTGAGCTCTCCCCCCAAGGAAATAGGACTCCTAGAAGAAGGGGTTCCTTCCAGTGTAGAATGTGTGTAGACATTCCATTTCTTCCTTTACTAAACATTCTCAGTAATATAGAAGAAAGAAGGCAGTTGGATGCCAATAATGCTCTGCTGTCTGCTTAATTACTTCCCCCTCTTGTCATCAGTTTCATTGTCCTGTCAGACCTTCTGCATGGTCATCACCACAGCTGCCCTGACTTTATCCCCTTTAGGTTAACTTGGAAAATTGCTCTTACGTAACCTAATCTTTAGAGTTGTAACTAGGGAAAGATGATTTGTGAACTACAAAGTAGTCATAGTCTGACATTTTCTGGCTGCTCCAAACATGCTCTTCTTTAGCAAACTAGCCAGTGTAGTAAAAACCCTGAAATAATCTCAACCCCAGTTGCAAAAGGGTCATTGGAAACTGTTCCACTGGGTTAGATGAACTACTTCCATCTGCTCCTGGTCTGCAACACATTGAGAGAGTTCAATCCAGTACTGAACTTTAATCACTTTAGACCTTCACAAGAGGTATGCAAAATAGTTACTTAGAATGTTTTTTTTTTTTTTTTACAAAGCACCTATAAAGTGGACCCCCTCCAAAAGTACAGGTGCTGCTGATAGTCACCTGATTTCCAGAAATGCTGGCAGGCATACGCATATGATATCAGGCCTGACTTCATTAAAGGTTATAAACTGGGTGATGTTTCTTTTTTTTCTTTAGTTTTTCCCCAACATTGTAATGTAGCTCATTAGAATATTTGTTTAAGTTGTCCTATTTAATTTGTAGACTGATTAGCGTATTCTTATTACAGTATTTTAAGTGGTATTTAAATTAATCTTCCCTAGGACCCAATAATTTTATAAGTGCCATTGTTGTAGTCAGCTTTTTCTAGAATAGTATTCACATTGTTTTTTGTCTAGGGCCATGTACTCCTTCAAATGCATCCAATGCTGAAGGAAACATAAAGGAAAATAACCTTTTAATGATCTTGATCTCTTCCTCTTCTAGCTGCCTGACACATTCTTTTGAAAAAATTGCCCCAGATGCACCCATGCCTGTCACAATTCTCACCTGTACAGATTATTTCAGAATGTACAAGTTTTGCCTCATATTGTCAATCTGTTCCTCATAAAAGTTATGGTTTTCTGGCAAATCACCAAGGATTGAAGTCACTGATTAATGACATACAGTTGAGTTTCAGACCTAATATCATTCAGAAAATGCATGCTAACATAACACCTGTTTTTCTAGCAACTTTTTGAGTTTATACAAGCAGTATTTTAAATCTGCCCCAATTTTTGGGCCTTTGTACCCCCCCCATTGTTTTAGGTTCATAGGTAGGTACTAGGCTATTGGCCCTGGGGCCTATACAAGCCCAGCCAAAAAGGTACCCAGGCTTTTGCCACCCAAGAAAATTATTTTCTTGTGCCACTGTCGATCAGAGCCACAGAGGTGATTCCCGGGGTGAATTTACAATTTCCCATCCAATCATCAAGATTTTTCTTGAAGAGTGCTAATGAGCTTTGTTGATATAGATAGGTAGTTTATTCCAGAGTATGGGAAGTCTCTGGGACAGGAATCTATCCCTCCTGCTTGTTTTGTTTATTGTGGTGACAAGGTTTAGGTCCCTAGAGCATGTAGCTCGGAGGGATTGGAATTTCTTTAAGTGGTGCTTGTCCAACAGATCTGGGTTTGACATAGCTTTGTATATTAGGCAGAGATCACCTCTGAGTATGCGATATGTGACTGATTAAAGCTGGAGTTTTTTGAGACGGTCTGCGTAGGGCATCTGTTTGAGGCCGGTAATCCTCTTTGTGAGGTATTTCTGCGGCCTTTCCAGTTGTTGTAGATGTCTTGTGAGGTGCATACCAAAAGGGGCGTTGTACTCTATAATGGATCTAATGAGTGATGAGTAGAGGGGAACAATGACCTCTTTTTTTCTGGATGAGAAACCTTTTGTGATGAGGTGTGCCATGTAGAAGGATTTCCTGACTACTGTGGCGATGTGATTATCAAAGGAGAGACTACTGACCACCTGTGTTCCAAGGTCTCTTGTCACACTTTCGGTGTTAAGTACATTACCGCCTATGTTGTAGTTCATAGGTACAGGGGATGACAGTGCACTTTTTGGCATTGAGCTTGAGGCCATGGCTTTGACACCAGGCATCTGTCTCAATGAGGCCCTTTTGTAGGATGTCCACATCGTCAGGAGTTTCGATTATGGCTCCTAGTTTGCAGTCATCTGCGAACTTCGTTAGCCAAAGACCTTCTGTGTTAGCCTGTACTTCAGAGAAGTAGATACCAAACAGGAGAGTACCCAGGACTGAACCCTGTGGTAATCCACTTGTCACTGGCCTGAAGTTGGATTTGGAGTCTGTTACTTTCACTGTGTGGGTTCTGTCAGTGAGCCAGTTGGCAACCCATCTTGTGACAGGGATTTATACCTAGTTTAGTGAGTTTATCTATAATTCCAGAATGGGGGATGGTGTCGAAAGCCTTAGCAAGATCTAGATAGGCTGGGTGAACCACCTTACCCTTGTCTATGGCTTTGGTGACTGCTTCAAAGAAGTCTATCGGGTTTAGGAGACATTGATCTGCCTTTTACAAACCTGAAATGGGGGGGTCCAGAGTTTGGAGATTACCAATGTCTTTGTTTATAAGTTCCATGATGATACATTCATGGCCTGCAGACCAGGCTCATCAGGCTAATGGGGCGGTAGTTCCCGGGGTCTGTGGTGGCTCCCCCTTGTGGAGTGGGATAACTGTCGCTATGCGCCATTCAGCAGGCATAAAACCTGAGGTGAGGCTATGATTGAACATGGTACTTAGGTGGGGTGCTAGTTTGTTCCGTAGTTCATGTAGAACGCAGCCTGGGATGTTGTCTGGTCCCATGGATGCTGTGTTCTTGGCTTTGGAGAGTGTGGTTTTTACCTGTGCAGCTGTGATTACAGGAACTTTGCATTCTTCCGGTATAGAGATGGGCTCTTTAGGGGGTGAGAGGGGGGTAAAGTTAGCACTGAACCTATCTGCCAGGATGTTGGCAATATCAGTTGGGTCTGTATATTTAGTGCCATTGTGCTGTAACTCAGAGCAGATCTGAGTGTTGCCATTGAGATTCTTGACATAGCTATAGAATGCTTTGTGGTTGTCTTTAGAATCAATGGGGAATTTGTTTTTGTAACTAGCTTTGGAGGATTTTATCAGAGATCACAGCTTCTTACTGAGGCTGACCAGGGAGCTCCTCCACTCATGGGATTTTACTCTCTTTTTCTGTTGTACAGTTTGTTTATGTCAAGAGACCACCAGATTGGCTTCCTTTTTTTGGAGGATAGTGTCTTGGTTCTGTTTGGGATAGCAAGATCCATGCACTCATGTAAGTGCTTATAAAGTGTAATTGTATAGGATTCAGTAGTCGTAACTGTATTGTCCCGTTGCTTGGGTGTCATGAAGTTCACCACTTCTGTCTTAAGAAGCACGAAGTTGGCTCTGGAGAAATTTTTTACCATGGTTTCCTTAATCGGGGGTGGGGGCAGGATGTGGATATCTGGGGTAATTAGCATATGGTTGGATTGGACCAATGAGGCATTGACTTCAGGTGTGGAACACCAGTCACTCATGTTGGTAATGGCTAGATCTAGGATATTGTGGTGTGGATAAGTTGATCCAGGGCATTGGAGTTTATGAATTCCAGAAAGCGTTGAGTGAAGGAGTTGGTACATGAGTAGTTTTCCCAGTTAATGGTGGGGTAGTTGAAATCGGCCATTATTAGTGTGTTTGGTTGAACCCTAATATTTTCCAGTACATCAAGGAAAGAGGAGTGGGAATCCCGGGGCATGGTGGGTGATCTGTAGCAAGCTACAATTTGGATTGCAGATTTGCCCAGAGTTAGTTGCACTTGGATAACCTCTGCTGCATTATGCTGAGTAACTAGCCTGGAGGTGTGGATATCCTTAATGAATATGGACACACCTCCGCCTTTGGTGTTCCTTTCCAGCTTACATGGCTGAAAAGTGTGGTATGAGATGTTCTTCGTCTTCCCTTGCTGCAGTCCTGACTATTGGGTATAGTCCGCGTCCCAGTCGGCCCGAATACCAGAGTATAAGGCTGACGTCGGTCATGGCGCCTTAGACTGACGTCAGTACGTCAGGGTACTAATGCGCATGACCGACGTCATTTCCTCAGTCTTTTTTGCCGCATGGTCCGATGCAGAAGCAATTTTGCGAGTGCAGGTTGGCGTTCTGAGATTTTCCGAAACCGGAGTTTCAGACCGAGTACAGAGTTGGCTAAGTAACCCCGTTGGGGAACATTTTGGTTTTTCCTTGCCTCAGTATATTACCGGATGTCAGAAAAAGTGAATAACTGTATTTCTTGTGGGAAGCAGATACCGCATAGGGATTATCATACATTGTGTATACCTTGTTTAGGGCCTGAGCACGACGTTGTTGGTTGCCGCTCTTGTGCTAGATTTAATAAGCGCACTATTAAGAGGAGGCTTGATTGTGCTAGGTTAGTGTTTGGGAAGCGTTGCAATTATACTATGCCGTCGGATGCTCCGACGCCTGCTTCATCTAAGAAGCGCAAGGACAAAACAGTGAAGTTTAGGGTGAGGAACCGGCAGTCCGGACGTCGGTCCTTTAGAAGGCTCAGGGGAGCCAGAGGTTTTGCCAGGAGTCTCTATGGAGTCTCAGGCAGATACTTTACTGTTACAGGATGTGCCCTCTCAGGAAGTAGGCCAGGCTGAGGGGACTTCCCAGGTAACTGTTCTTCCCTCTCTTCCCAAGGTAATTAGGGCCTCTCCTTCTGTTTCCAGAGCTTCTTTTAGAGGAAGGCCAAGTTCAGCTTCTGTGGGGGCTTCTCCTAGCATTTCGGGCTCTGTGCCTAAGAAACATATGCTTAAAATGGCTGAAGATTTGATTACTCTGATTAGAGGTTCTATGCCCCCACCTGATAAGAGGCCTAGGGTGGAACAGGAGTTTGATAGTTTTGAACAGTGTTCACAGGCTTCAGAGTCTTCTGTGGAAGACTTGCAAGAGTTTCCTGCTTATTCTGATTCTGATGTGGATGATTCCACTCCTTCAGCTTCTCCTCCTGAGGATTTTTCATTTTCAGAGACTCTTCACTCCATGAGGGAGCACTTTAAATGGGAAGGCCAAGATTACTCTGACTCCAGAAAAAGGCTTAGGGAATTCTTGTTTTTGCCTCAGCATAGGCCTTTAGCTATTCCTCCTGTGTTGAATGTGGTGGAGGATGTTTTTGCAGAGGCTTCTCTGAACCCTGATTCCTTGCCTCCTGCTCCTGTTAAGCCTGATAGGTATTATAGGGTGCCCGAAGCTCATAAGTATTTGTTTAAGAGTCCCAGGGCGGACCCAGAAACTGTTTCTCAGGGGCCTAAAGGTGTTAAAGCTTCTGTTGTTAAAAATCCTGTACCCTCTGATAAAGAGGCAAGGGCTTTGGATAGGTGGGGTAAGAAAGTATATACTTCTTCCACTCTAGCCATGAGGGCGTTGAATTGTCAATTTCATATGCTGAACTATCAGAATTATCTCCTTTCACAATTGAAATCTAAGGTGGATGCTTTGGCGGAAGGTATTGAGTGTAAAGAATTGCTGGATTTGGTTCATGTGTCTGAACAAGTGGGTAAGCATTCTTTGCAGTGTGGTTTTGCTGCTGTTCAGGCCTCCTCGAGGGTGGCTGCTACTAGTTCTGTTCTTCGCAGACATGCATGGTTGAAGGATCAGAATTTAGCTGAGCATGTTAAGACCAGGATTTTGGATGCTCCTTTACAGTCTGATGTGTTGTTTGGACCGCCTGTGGAAGCAGTTTTAAAGAAAATGGAGGACAAAGCTAAGTCTATGCAGACTGTTAAAGATTTTTGCAGGTGCAGCCTCCAAGTTTAGTAGAAATTGGCCTGCTAAGGGGTGGACATATCCTGCTTATGGTTCCCAGTCTAGGGGTAGATCTAGACGTGGTAGGGGCAGGGCTCCAGGTCTTTAGGCCTAGATCAGACAGTTCACCTGCTCAGACTTCTGGTGAGGGCAGGGGTCAGTCCTTCGTAAGCAGAACCAATGACCTGCCTTTTCAGCTGCCAGTGGACTCTCGTCTGGCAGCTCCTTTGGGAGGAAGATTGTCTCTTCTCAAAGAAAATTGGGATTTAATCACTCAAGACAGATGGGTGCTGGATATCATTCATCACGGTACAGATTTTATTTCCACACAATGCCCCTTTCAAAGGCATGCCAGATGTTCCTCCTCCACAAAGAAAAGAGGCTCTCAAGCAAGTTTCTCAGTTACTCCAGATAGGGGCTATTCAGCCAGTCCCTGTGTCAGAAAGGGGCTTCGGATTTTATTCTCGCCTGTTCCTAGTACCAAAGAAGGGGAACACGTGGAGACCAATTTTGGATTTATCTATCCTCAACACTTTTCTGGACATTCCCAAGTTCAAGATGTTGACGTTACAGCAACTGTTACCTCTGCTGGGCAAGGATCACTGGATGGTAACTTTGGATCTCAAGGAAGCTTACCTTCATGTGCCCATAAGGCTAAGTTGCAGAAAGTATCTGCGGTTTCGAACTGGAGATTTTCATTATCAGTTCTCTGCATTGCCCTTTGGCTTATCTACTGCCCAGAGTATTCACAAAGGTTCTGGCTCCAGTGATAGCTTACTTCAGGCTTCAAGGCATTCAAATTTATCCTTACTTGGACGACTGCCTGATTCTGGCTCAAGAAAAGAACACCTTCTACAGCATCTGGAATATGTCATAGCAGTGCTAAGATGCCTAGGGTATTCTGTGAACGAAATAAAGTCCAGTCTAGTACCCTCTCAAGACATGTGCTTTCTGGGTGTGAGACTGAATACAGCAGCCCAGATGGCCTTTTAACCCCGGACAAACAAAAGAGTCTGTCACTTTACTTCCATCAACTATCTCATCAGTCCGTGCTGACTGCAAGGACAGTCCTTCAAGCATTAGGGTTCATGGCATCTTGTATTCTGGTGCTTCCCAATGCCAAACTGCCTATGAGGAAGCTGCAATGGTATCTCCAAAATGTATGGACACAGCACTGCCAAGATTTGGACACTGTCATTCAAATAATACCTTGCCTTCAAAAGGAATTCTTGTGGTGGGCTCAGGAATGTCACCTAAACAAGGGACTCTCTGTGACCCGCCAGAGGCGAGTCAGATTTTAACGACAGATGCCTCGGACACTGCTTGGGGAGCTCATCTAAATGGAAAGTGGATACAAGACAAGTGGCCTGCCAGACTACAGCATCTACATATCAACATGAAGGAGATGTTAGCAGTCCAGTTTGCATTGATGGCGTTCAAGGAGTTACTTCTTCCAGGGCAGGTGTTGATTCTGACAGACAACACAACTGTCATGTGGTACATCAACAAGCAAGGGGAACACATTCTTATCCTCTATGCAGGCAAGCAATGATTTTATGGGAGACTGCGTTAAGCCTGCAACTGACTCTTCAGGCAAGGTTTCTGCCAGGAGCACAGAACTCCCTAGCAGATGTATTAAGCAGACAAATCATGGATCCCCACGAGTGGAAACTGGATCTTCATGTATTTCAGAAATTGACAGTGTCATGGGGAACTCCAGACATAGATCTGTTCGCTTCTCCACTAAACCACCAGCTGCCAAAGTATTGCACAAAGGGGTTTCATCACACAGCTTGGAAAGTGGATGCTCTGTCTTTCAGTTGGAAAAACCTTCATGTCTATGCTTTTCCACCTCTACCTCTTCTTCCAAAGGTATTACTAAAGGTCAGACAGGACAGGCCAAGGATGATTTTGATAGCTCCAGATTGGCCTCGCAACACTGGTACCCACTTCTAAGGAGTCTTGTAAAGAAGCCTCCATGGCCTTTACCTCTGATTCCTCATCTGTTATCTCAGAAGGACGGTCATCTGCTCAATGTCAAGCTTCAATCTCTCCATCTCACAGCTTGGCATATTCTGTGTTGAAACATGGAAGGTCTCAGCTTCCTCAACAAGTTTTAAATGTGATTATGGAAGCTAGAAGGCCTAGTACTAGGAGAGTGTACGCAGAAAAATGGAAGAGATTTTTATTTTGGTGTACAGCAAAGAATTTGGAGATTTCAGAGCCTAATTTGAGTGTGGCTCTTCAATATCTTACTGAGTTATTGGACAAAGGTTTGTCTTTCTCTTCCATAAAGATTCATGCTGCAGCAATTTCAGCTCACTATGATTGTGACCCACCTTTGTTTTCGCATCCTTTGTTCAAGCAGTTTCTTAGAGGGGCAAAGAATATAAGACCCCACGTAGAGCTCCTACTCCTGCTTGGGATCTCAATTTTGTGTTGGAAAAACTTACTCTACAACCTTTTGAGCCGGCAGCTACTGCTGAATTGAAATATTTGTCATGGAAGACGGCTTTTCTGTTGGCTATTACTTCTGCAAGAAGGGTGTCTGAGTTGCAGGCCCTTATGGCAGTAGAGCCCTTTTGATTTTCCATAAGGACAGGGTATCATTACGTACTAATCCTTCCTTTATGCCTAAGGTGGTTTCTAGTGTGGCTTTAAACCAAACTATTCATTTGCCTACGTTTTTGCAGATCCTCAAAATAAAGGGGAAAAGATTTTGCACACTTTAGATGTACACAGGCAATTGCGTTATTATTTGAGCAGGACTAAAGATTTTAGGCAGTCTCAGCAGTTACTTGTTTCTTTTGCTTTAAGTTCACAGGGCAAACCTGTGTCAAAACAAACTATTTCTAGGTGGATTGGCTTTTGCATTGCATTTTGTTATTCCCATCATGGCAAAGAGGTTCCAGCTGGGATTAGGCCTCATTCCACTAGGGCTACTGCCACTTCAACAGCATTTCTAAGGGGGGTGGCAACTAAGGATATTCTGGAAGCAGCGACTTGGAGTTCAGTGCATACTTTCTCTAGGCATTATCACCTGCCTATATACTCTAAGTCTAGAGCTGGTTTTGCCACAGCTGTTTTACAAGGCATGTTGTCAGCTCCTGCTACTTTATAATTTGCCAGCCTCCTTACCTCTGCTTTGGGATTCTACCCAATAGTCAGGACTGCAGCAAGGGAAGACGAAGAACATAGTACAGTTTTGTACCTACCATAAATGTAGATGTTCGAGGATTCCCTTGCTGCAGTCCAATTTACCCTCCCTCCTTCCCCTCTGTGTTTCGGGTGGTTGTGTAGGTGCCTTTACATGCTTATATTTTTTGTATATATATTACTGTATATATTGTACATGTTTATTGGTGCAGGTTGTTTTTGGGACTTGTCTTTTTGGGTCTTCTGACATCTGGGGCAAGAAAAGACTGAGGAAATGACGTCGGTCATGCGCATTAGTACCCTGACGTACTGACGTCAGTCTAAGGCGCCATGACCGACGTCAGCCTTATACTCTGGTATTCGGGCCGACTGGGACGCGGACTATACCCAATAGTCAGGACTGCAGCAAGGGAATCCTCGAACATCTACATTTATGGTAGGTACAAAACTGTACTTTATAGCCTGGTAGTGCAGGGGTGCTCTCTGAAGCCTTGAACCAGGTCTCAGTCACTGCACAGATATCGATGTTCTCCATTTTAAGGAGTGCCTCAAGTGAGTGCATTTTGAGATTTAGACTTCTAGCATCGAGTAGCATCAACCTCAGTTTTTGCTTGCCTGTTCCTGTTACGGTGGTGAATTTGTCATTTGAACCTTCCCTAAAAAAGGCACTATAGGGGTGGCAAGAACCTTAACCAGTATCCGGAATCGCAGGGGTGACAGGTGCAGGCCATCTCTGGCAAAGCATCATGGTCTGTCGACCATGTCATCCCAGGCAGACAGATACTGGATCCCTTTAGAATGGCACCAGAAGCTTAGCCAATTGTTGAAGTCAATCATTCTGTCCTTGTACTGTGGCATTCTGGGTGATGGCAGAATGCTACTCAGGGCTAGGGTCATACCTGCCTGGGCTACAAGATTGGAGAGCTTTTCCATGTCTCTTTTCATGTAGTCCAGGGAGGTAGGTCTCAGGTCGTTCACACCAACATGGACAATGATAGTCATATTTGTATTTGTTGTGGAGTGACCTGAGTGCATGGGTTATGTGGAGGATCCTGGCACCCGACAGGCAGCTGACAGTAACCTTCTCCTTATTTAGCCTGGTGAGTGGGACATCAATGTGCCTGACTGTAGAGTCACCTATGACTAGTGTGTTGGGTACGTTTTGCCTTATTGGCTGTGGTTGAGTGGCACACACAGTCTGCGGGCTATGTGTCATTTGGGTTGTGTTGGGGGGTGGAGGTTGCTTGCATTTCTGCTTTGGAGGTCTCTGTTGCTTGAGCAGATTATTATTGAGAGCCTCTGTGAATGTTTTTGTGTTTCTATGGGTGGATTTTGGTGGTGTAGATTTAGTGAGACTATGTGATGAGTGTGGTGTGGAGCAAGTGTTTACCTTTTCTTGACTGTCAAGTTCAGCCTTGATTGGAGAGAGCTTTACCTCCAGTTTGGCTAGACAAGTGCATCTCTCACAGGTTGTAGTGTTGGGTGGTAGGAGGAGAGGGTTGTCTGTGTACATGAGGCAATTTCTACATTGCCCCAAGATGCCCAGATTCGTCAGACAGGAGAGAACACTGGGAGCTGACTCTTGGACATGCCTGAATAAAAAACTATTTTCCTGTAGATAAGTGAGGAAAGTGAGTACAAGAGCTGTTTTTCTCTAAGCAAGAGAGGAAACTAAGTACCAAAACTGTTTTCCTCTAGGTAATGAGGAAGGTTGAGTGCTGTAGTAATTAGTACTTTGTCCAGATTTCTTGTACTACAAAGTTGAGAGGTATGATGCCTATTCGTAAGTTGAGAAATGAGTAGTAGGACTCCCAAGTCACCAGCAGAAGCTAAGGTCTTTTCCTACTTGGGAGTAGGAGAGAGTGGAGGACATCTTCAAATATTTCCTTTTGCAAACACAGCAAAAATATTAGAGGAAGTGATTCTTTGAAGTGTTTGGTGGGTGATAACCCAGACTTTGTATATAAGAGGAATAAAAATTGAAAACTGCTACTTTGTGATACAGTATAAGATCAATAGCTCCACACATATAAGTAAAATTGGTACCTTTCCTTGCCAATGATGCAAGGCTTGTAAACACATTAATACTAGTTCTTGTTTTAAACATCCCATAATTGGAAGGGAATATACCTTTAGAGTTAATGTGACCTCCAATATTGTATATTTAGCTATTTGTAAAAATTGCCCCACTTTTTATGTAGGGAAAACGAATTGTAGGTTCTAAGACAGGGTCCTGAGACATTTATCAGCTGTTAGATTAAAAGATAAGAAGAACGCACTTTCTTTACATATAAAGAAAAAGGACATAGTTTCTCTTTTTTAGTTTTACAACAGGTTATAGGTGATGGTAGAAAGGGCAGTATATCAGGATACACAGACTATTGTGAAACTAGATGGATCGTTGAGCTCAAAGCAAACAGGCATCCTGGGCTCAATGGTGTAGTGTCTTTAAAACCTGTTTTATGTAGGCGTAGACCATATATAGTCAAAGCATAATTTTTATTGCTTGCAGCAAAGTTTTTATTGATTCATTGGATATGTTATGTGATTGGTGTGATATATAAAAGTGCTTTGAAATGTGTGATAGCGGGTCTTGTTCCTGAAAGCGCTACCTTTTCTGTGCGCAATAAATATTATGTTTTTAGCCTGGTGGTCCGGTTATTCTTTTTGCTCTACAACTTTCTGTAATAGGAGTAGGCTTCCCCTGATGGGAGGGTCTTAGACAATCACCCATCACAGAAAGGTAGAGGAGATGATTCTGAGCTCTGGAAAGCTTCCAGTGTGGGTTTCTGCCAGCAGAGAACCCATATGCCACTGAGGCAGTGTGAAATTTGAACATCTGCTATTACAGGTAAGTAGAACATATGCAGCTGTATTTTGCATAGTAACAATCATCATTTTCAGCTTCATTGGCACACGTGGTGGCAAACATGAAGCCCTTAATCGATCTAGTTTATTCTCATGATTGTGTTCATGGGACTGCAATTCCCATTTTCTATGTGGGCTGTGGTTATTCACCACTAACCAGAGGTTATTCTCTAATGTTATTTTTTTTTACTCTTTGCTACTTATTTGTACATAGTACCCATCAACTCATTCTTTCCCTTCCCCTTCCACTGGAAGGAGAAGAAAATGCAAGCCAGTCATTCCCTTTTCTGTCTGTGGGGTTGAGGAGTGGCAAGATGGCGATGCAACATTAGGCACAGGTCGGCCTTCCCTGTCCAGAGTGTTACTGTCCTTAGCAGCCTTTCATATGGTAAAGAATGCACTCCCCTTAGAGTGAGACGGGCATCATATGTGCAATCACAAGTGAAGATTTTTGATTATGCAAGGGAAAGAGGAATTCTATAAATGGGGTGGAGTGAGCACAATGCCATGAGCATCACTGCACAAACTGCTGGCTCACTAGAGCCTTCCTCAGCTACCAATTAGAAGGCTGCTTGCATCTGTGAAACACTCTCCCACTTCACTGTAGAATACCCAGATGCAAGCAGAAAACAGCAGCCGTCCTCCAGAGTAGGTGAGTTGGTGTAAGCCTTTCAGATCTGACCCACCTGGCTTTTTTAGTGCTAGCAAAACTAACTGCCCTTTGGTCATCTGGGTGACAGGGCTCCATCCCACCATGCTGTTGAGCTGGGCTCACATCTGTTATTTTTGAGAGGTATTTTTAACTTAAATCCCCTAGTCACAAACCCTTGTGCCCTGTCAATCCTAAATTTCATTATAGATGAACTTTACTCCCGGCATCTACCCTTTCAACTATTCTTCTGCATGTGATCTGAAATGCTTGCTCAGGGAGTCCTTTCTTTTACTGACTATCTTGTTAGGTGAAAGTATTTGTAAGGTGCAAAGCTTACTTTTTGTTGGAACCCTTCATTTGTTCCACGCGGATCAGGTCACTATTTAGACTAATCTGCTTTATTCTTTGTGATACTTTACTTCTGTTAGTCTTTACCACTTACGTCATCCCCTAATTTGGTATACTAACCATGGAAATGTAGGTGAAGGGCTTCTTCACCAGTTAGATGCCATCAGGCAACGTTTAGCTTTTTCATATCTTACAAAAATTTTGGAAGGAAGATGCTCAAGGGTTTAAGAACTAAATTAAAATGCACATTGCTCATGGTCACAGAAAGCACAGTAATTATGTACCTTTGAAAGACATCTGCATAGCAGAGACTTAGTCTAGTATGTATACTTTGTCAAGCATTTAAATCTGATATCATTTCTGTTGGGCAGACTTCCTGTTGTACAATGTTTTGTGTGGCAGCTTATAATATCTTTTTATACTCATGACATTTTTCCTTTGCTTCTCCTTAATTAAGACCCTCTCATTCTTCAGATCTACTGCAAGACATATACTAAGGCAAGTTGGAGGAGTTTCTGTGAGGAGCCCACTGCTGTGATTTATTTTTGAGGTGTCTCTTGCAGAAAGTCATATTTCTCATCTGTCTGACCACCTGCTGCCCTTTTAAAAATGTCATCTTTCTAGAGGATATTGTAATCATTTCAGTCTCCTGCCACAACCTTAATTCTGTGGGGATAGGGTGCTCTGAGACAGAGGAAGCAAAAAGGCCAGCCAGATTGTGAATGAATAGAGTACATTGCAACTGTCTCCAATTTAATATTGCTATGTAGATTGCTGGAGATCTGATTGCAATTACTGATGGCTCCCTATTGAAATGTTGACACTCAAAATGCTGAGTGCCAATAAGAAAAAAAATTCTTAAAACACAGGAGAAGAGTGAATCTCAAAAGTCACTGTTCTGTTTATAATTTCTTTTTACAGGGGGAGCAATCCCCCCTGCACCACCCCCATGTGGGGTGTAAGCCCCCACACCCCCTGAACTTATACATACCAACTCCGGGATCACCATACCTTGGAGAAAAATGAATACTCTGAGAAATAGCACCTTGGATTTAGTATATGCAAGTCCATTCTTTTTGGCTGTTCAGTCTCCTCATTTTGAGACTGCTCATTCTAGCAGGTCCTGAAATTTCAGATGGTTACCATTACTGACACTTGCTTTGGTAATAGTTCCCATGTTTAGCTGCATTGCAAGGAGACACCATTGAAGAGCAGTTGTTATGCTAAGTTCATCACATACCTTTACTTCTTGCAGTTGCTTTTCTTACTCTATTACTGCCAATTCTAAAAGCTTTTAAATTGCTTTTATAGATGTAATGTCTGTTTGCTGGCAGATGCACATTTAGGAATCACAGAGGAGCTTTGCTTTAGATGGACAGCTCTTCTGCTTTAAAATGATTGAGTTTGAGAATTTTGTGCATCTACATCTCTGCCAAGTTATCCGTGACAGAAGAGGCTCACTAGCAGTGAAGATTTCAAGTGTTTCCCCTCCACATTCCTAAGCACCCTGGAAACTATTAGGGTCCAACCCAACACTCTCATATTGTGTGACTTCAACTACCCTCCATCAACTGGGAAACCTACTCATGCATCAGTACACTTGCCCAACGCTTCCTGGAATACATTAATTCCAATGCGCTGGACTAGCTCATTCTTAACCCCAGTAGAGGAAGCAACATCATTGACCTGGTTATTACTAACATGGGCAATGGTTGCTCAACACCAATAGTCAATTCCTCCCTGGTTAGATCCAACCACAAACTAATTACCGTGGAAGTCCACATCTCATCCGCACCACCAGCAAAGGTAACCACCATGAAAAACATCTCCAAAGCTGACTTTGGGCTCCTAAAAACAGAGGTAGCTAACTTCATGGCACCCATGCAAATGGAAAATAGGTGCATGACTGCTGATTCATACACCAATGCACTGTACGAACACGTACATAAATGCATGGAACTAGCAATACCCAACAGAACCAAGACGCTCTCCTCCAGAAAAAAGGAAGCCAATCTGGTGGTCCCCTGCCATTAACAAACTCTACAAGAGAAGGAAGAAACTGTTGCAGAAAAAGGTGAACTCCCAAGACTGGAAAAACTCCCTTATTAGCCTCAACAAAAAGTTGAGATCCCTCATCAAAACCTCAAAAGCTAGGTATGAAGGCAGAATTGAAGCAGACACTTAAAAACCACAAAACCTTCTACAGTTGCATCAAGAATCTCCATGGTAATGCCCAGATTTGCTCTGAGTTATTGCACAATGGTACATCCTATGCTGAGCCAACAGATATTGCCAACATACTGGCCGACAGATTCAGTGCCAGCTTTACCCTCCTCTCCCCCAAAGGGCCAATCACAATACCGGAAGAATGCCAGGCACCCAGCATTACTGCAGCACAAGTTAAAGCTGCATTGTCCAAGGTGAACAATACAGGTTCCATGGGACCCGACAATATCCCTGGCTGTGTTCTACATGAACTACAAAGTGAGCTGCCACCACACCTGTGTGCCCTGTTCAATCACAACCTCACCACAGGCTTTGTCCCTACAGAATGGCGCACTGCTGCAGTCACCCCTCTTCATAAAGATGGAGTGACTACAAACCCTGGGAATTACCACCCCATTAGCCTGACAAGTTTGATATATAAGGCTGTGGAGTGCATCATCATGGACCTAATTAACAAGGATATAGGGACTCTCCAAACTCTGGATCCCAAGCAATTTGGTTTTGTGAATGATAGATCATGCCTGCTCAACCTGGTTGACTTATGTGAGTCAGTCACCAGGGCTGTGGATCAAGGCAAGGCAGTTCATACACCCTACCTCGATCTGGCCAAGGCCTTTGATACCATTCCCCATTTAGGAATTATTGATAGACTCACCAAACTAGGCATCAACCTCTATATCACTAGGTGGGTTGCAAGTTGGCTCACAGAACTCATAGTGTGAAAGTAGGAGACTCCAAGTCAGACTGCCAACCAGTCACGAGCGGAGTCACACAGGGATCAGTCCTGGGTCCTCTCCAGATTTGGCGTCTACTTCTCCGAAGTTCAGGCCAATGCAGGTGGACTCTGGCTGACCAAGTTCACTGACAATTGAAAAGCTGGCACCCATTATTAACTCCCCAAGTGATGTAGACATCCTACAGAAAGGCCTCACTGAGGCCAACAACTGGTGTCGAAATCATGGCCTTAAGCTTAATGCCAAAAAATGCATAGTCATTCCCTTTGGAAAAAACTCAGTTCCCACTAATTACTACATTGATGGTAGCCCAGTGAACACTGAAGGCGTTATAAGATATCTGGGGACACAGGTTGACTCCAACCTCTCCTTCGACCACCACATTGCCACTGTGGTCAGAAAGTCCTTCTATGTGGCACATCTCATTACCAAGGGTTTTGCATCCAGGAAGAAAGAGGTCATCATCTCCCTCTACTCTTCCCTCATTAGACTATCATCGAGTGTAATGCCCCATTTTGCATGTACCTCACTAAACACCTGCAACAGCTGGAAAGGCCACAAAAGTACCTCACGAAGAGGATCCTAGGCCTTAAACACATGCCCTACATGGACAGACTCAAACTCCAGCTTTTTTCCATCTCATATCGTCTATTACGAGGCGATCTCTGCTTGACTTACAAAGCCATGTCTGATCCAGCCCTGTTAGAAATGTTACACCTAAAGAAATCCCAGTCCCTCCGCACCACATGCTCCGGGGACCTCAACCTCATTACCACAATCAACAGGACATGCTGGAGGGACAGGTTCATAATCCAGAGACTGCCCATGCTCTGGAATAGACTTCCTGTACATGTCAAGCAGAGCACCTCACTGACCCTTTTCAAGAGAAATCTTGATGAGTGGATGGGAAGTAGAAAGTTCACACTGGGGATCACTCCAGTGGCTCTACTCGATAGAGGTACCAGGAACTAACAGCAGCATGATGCCAGGGCACTTCTGTGGGCTAGGCTTGTAAAGGCTCCAGGGCCGTTGGCCTAGTACACACCTATGAACCTATGGATGACAGTGTCACTCAAGTTGTGTTCAGTGGTTGAGGAATGTGCCTGGACTTTACTTTGGCTGCATTTGTTTGGACGAGCCATCAGTTGAAAACGGTCATCCCTGTGTTCATTGTAGAACATTTTTATAGGAATGATTTTGCATGAACTGAAGAACTGTGCTTTCATCCTTGTGGATCAAATCCAAGAGCCTCAGGATTTGGCTTTATAGGTCATGTCCCAGATACTGCATCACATTCACCTTCTGTTTTACCTTTTCAAACTTTTGATAGCAGCAGTATTCACAATTTACCTGGCCTGCTACCATATAGGAGTTATGCAGTAGGCAGTTTGCTGCTAGTGATTCTAGAACCATAAGTCTCTCTTTTTTGGTATCTGCTCCAGCTCACTGATTCTTGCTACCATTCTCTAGATTGGTAGGAAGAGGCCCACATGCTCGAGTCAGCCTTTCCACTTCCTGCCTCAATATTCCTGTCTATGTACATGTACCTGGAGGGGTAGGTGTCCCCCAGTTTCATTTGCTGTTGTCCAAGGGCCTTTGAAGATTTTTTGGAAAGTATTTTCATCTCAGTTTCCTAGATCTTAGGGGTGTTTTCTTAGCCCTGTAATATCTGAAGAACTTCAGAATCCTTTGCCACTCTGTCAGAATGACCAGGCTAATATAGTGCCTGAATGAACAGAATGCAGGCAGTACAATGCATGAACGAGCAGATTGCAAGAATGTAACCAGGTTTTCCCTTTGTATTTATCTAAGAATATTTTTCTGAAGGTCTCAGATAGATTGACTTGTACAAGTAATAAAGAACTTTCTTTAGTAATGTAGATCCTTATGCAGCTTTTTGGGCATTTGAAAAGTCACCTGAAAAGATATGCTATACTGTTTCAGGAGCATAAACTGAAATGAAGAGGCATTTATTATTTGTGTACAAGAGAAGCATTTGGAGAGATCTGTAGGGTTTCTACACAGGAGACAGTTAGCAACTGTAGTATGAGTATACGAGTACAACATAGCGATATCTGATTATACTATTGGCAGGATAGTGATGGATTTGCTGCTGCTACCTCTGCAGGGAAGTGCTGAGTTTTGGGATTGAGCTATAATTTGAGGCATTTTCTTGGTGGTGGTCCTGTCTTGGGGAACCCGTTGTCCTACCTGATAAATTTAGTCTTAATTCAAGCTAATTACAGGAGTATCAGCTTCATCAAGTTAGTTTTTAAACCAACTTCCAGAAGAGAGAGAGAGAGACAGGAAATTGACCCTTTTCACCATCCAGGAAAGTCAAATGACTCTGTAAATTCTTTTTCCAACAGATTAATGCTGAGAGTGGTAAAGACACATTTTACAGGAATTCGGTACATTTTCATGTATACATTGTTTTTATGCTCAGCACTTGAAGTTACATACAGTAAGAAAGGTCAAATATCCTACTCATCACTGTTTGCTGCCCTGAAAGAGCTTGGCTTCAGGACTTCTGAGTGTTGATTCTCCATAGACAATTGTAGTCTGTCTACTGGGATGTCTATCTCTGTCACGAAGGCCATTTCTTTTTAATAATTGTGGCTGCTACAGTTATTTCTTTTCAGACACTGAGCTTCTTTAAGGTGATTTTTTGAGTTGCTAGAAAGTAACAGGAAGACTTTCATTCAGGCCACTAACATAGCTAAGTGGAAAAGGATCTCCAGCTAAGCTGAATGTTGACCTTTTCCTGCTATGTCTGTAAATCTTCAGATTTGCCTGGTTTGTCTTGGATATTTTTTATGAGTTATATTTAATTTCAGGTGTTCATCATTAGATTACTGTTGCAGTAGTCTAAACTCTGTAGGAAGTATCTTACCAAGGACGAGGCCAGCCAGCCAGCCAGCTTCCAAAGGTTTAGAGCAGCTTCCACATGTTCTAGCCTCTGTACAGCTTGTGGAGAGCAGTATAAAATCTTAGAGGCTAAGGCACCAAAATGAGCTTTCATGCTGCCATAGTACACTCCTCCCTACAGGTTTCTAGTGATCGATGATCAGATAGCACTTCCCTAAGGCTGGGCATGTAAGTACTCCATTAGGAAATACTTCCATTTCATTATTACGTAGAGAAAATCATTTCTTTTCTGTCTGAAAATTATGGGGTAGAACTGGTCTTTTTAGTGGCTGTCACTAAAAGTTTTACCTCAGAATCTTAGTCATGGTTCCCTGAAGGGAATGCTTTGCAAATTTTTTTTTTATATAGAAAAAGATTTCCTTATGTCCTTTTATTCCCATGCTGCAGTATTCCACATATGGATTTACTCCTCTTGCTTCGCGTATGTCTGGCCAGTATGCAAAAGTTTTCAGTCTCATGCATGGGATGGCTGACATGGTCAAGGAACGTGAGCCATAAAAGGGACATCTGCACACACCAGCCCTCGAACTTTTCAGCTGCCAGTTGTACACCAGGTGATCTTCATGTTTCACTGTTGCAGTCATCACATTTGGGTTATCCCTGCCAGGGCAACCCTCGGCCGGCCTGAATACGAGAGACTTAGTATTTCTGTGTCAGGTGCTGTCACTTGAGGACTGACGTCAGGTCATCAGTGGTGTAAAGGAAAGCATCCAACGCCATTACACCAGTCTTTCTTGCTGTGGAGCCTGAACCAGAAGCAGTTCGCATTAGTGCCGATCGGTCGCTACCCGAGTTTCGTTTCTGAACTGAAATTGAAGTCTTTGAAAGTGAAGTATCTCATTTAGGATCCTTTTTTCTTGCACTAACCAATGTCAGAAAAAGTTAGTTGTCTCGCCTGTGGAAAGCAAATACCACACCAGTACTTTCACTCTTACTGTGTCAGTTGTCTAGGCCCAGACCACGACCTCCCTCATTGTCACTTCTATGCTTTAATGCCAGAACTATTCGTCGGGCCCTTATTGTAGCCAGATATTTCTGTTTACAGTCCACGAATGTAAGCCATCTGACAGCAGATCTTCTGAAAAAACATAAAGATAAAGACAGAGACAGACTGCACAGGACCAAACCTGCCAATGATGCTTCCGTTAAGCTGGTCGTCAGTCCTCCAGAACTCAGTGAGGCACTTTCGCAGCCTCTGATGCCCGTTTCAGTTAATTTGCAGGCTGCTACCAAGACCCTTTTGGAGTCCAGTATGCTGCAGAACTCTTCTTTGTCTAAGGATCCTGTGGTCGTCTCTACCTTGGATGGGTCCGGAGCCGCTGTGCAAGCACCGGCTTCCAAGGAAATCCTTCACACTACCAAATCCCAACATAAACCGACGCCTTCTTTCACAACTACCGTTCTTTCGAAAACAACTGAATTCCTTAGGCCCAGGGGTCGAACCACACCTAAGAAACAGACTACCCATTCTCAGGCGCCTGCTCCCTTGCTTCAGTCTCGAATGCTTAAAATGGCAGAAGACCTTATCATGCTGATTAGGGGAAGCCAAGCCACTCTCTCAAAAAGGAAATAAGATCTGTCCCCAGTAGTTTTGTCTGAACAAGAGTCAGATGAATCCGATGCATCCAACTATGAAGACATGCAGCCCCTCTCCACATATGGGGATTCTGATGCAGAGGAATCCATTCCTTCAGCCTCTCCCACAGAGGATTTTTTCTTTGGGGAAACCCTGCATACCTTAAGGGAGCATTTCCAATGGGAGAGTCAAGACTACCCACAGTCTAAAAAGAAACTGAGTTCCTGGACCTTCCACAACACATGCCCGTAGCCAGCACCCCAGTCCTAGATGTGGTGGATGGTGTCTTCCTTGAATCCTGCTCTACTCCAGAGACCGTCCCTCCTGCTCCCAGAAAACCAGACAGGTACTACAGAGTCCCAGACTCTCACAAGTATCTTTTTAAAAATCCAACAGCTGATCCTGAGGTCATTACTCAATGGCCTAAAGGGATTAAACCAACCTCAGCTAAGAATCCCACACCTTAGACAAGGATTCCCGAGCACTGGGCAGATGGGGTAAAAAAGTATACACCTCAGCTACTCTTGCTATTAGGGCACTAAATTGTCAGTTCCATATGCTTAAGTATCAGTAACATGCCTTGGAACTCCTTAAGCAAAAAATGTCCCCCTTTCCTGCATGGGCAGAATCTAAATATTTACAGGACTTAATGCATTCTGCTCGTCAAGTAACTAAACACACTTTATACTCCGGTTTTGGCACCCTACAAGCTTCTTGCAGGGCAGCAGTCACCGGATCTGTCATTAGAAGACATGCATGGCTTAAGGAACAACCCCTGCCAGACCATGTCAAATCCAAATTGTTGGATGCACCCTTGCACAAAGATAACTTATTTGGAATTAAAGCAGAAGAGGTCTTAAAAAAGATGGAAGAAAAAGCTAAATCTCTGCAGACTGTTAAAGATTTCTTACAGGTTCAGCCCCCTAGGTTCAGAAGGCATTTTCCCTCCAAGCACTGGCCCTTTCCTGCTCTGAGTAGACAGGGCCAGCCTAAGCCCCGTGGAAACAGATCCTCAGACAGCAGCTCCAGGGGTTGCAGAAATCTAAGCAGTGGACTACCTCCACTTCAAAACCAGGGAGTTTTAAGCCACCCCCTTATGGTAAGAACTCAGTGACTCACCCCTTCCCAACCTCCCCTCTGCCCCCCTTCACATACCCTAGGAGGAAAACTCTCCTTTCACTCAAGCACCTGGGCCACAATTATCACGGATCAATGAGTTCTAAACATTAATAATAACGAAGGTACAGGACGGCACAACGAGTCCTCAGCTGGAACAGGTACAGTTTATTAAGAACAACGCTGATGATCCGCAACAATAAAATGAAGGATATAATGAGTACAATAATTTGTACTCATTATATCCTTCATTTTATTGTTGTGGCTCATCAGCGTTGCTCTTAATAAACTGTACCTGTTCCAGCTGAGGACTCGTTGTGCTGTCCTGTACCTTTGTTATCATTACTTTGTTGTTTTGCTGTGAGTTTTTCTTGGGTTCTAAACATTGTGCATCAGGGTACAAATTCTCCTTCCAACCCCAAAAGGGTTCCCAGATCTACCACCAAATCAGTGAGCAGAGGCTCAAAAGCAAATCCATTCCCTGCTCTCCTTGAGGGCAGTAGAGCACGTTCCTGCAGAGCAGATAGACCAAGGCTTCTACTCCAGACCTTTTCTGGTGCCCAGAAAAGAGGGTACCTGGTGCCCCATCCTTGATCTATCCATTCTAAACACATTTCTGGTGATTCCAAAATTCAAAATGCTCACCCTCCAGCAGCTGCTACCCATGATTTCCAAGGATGCCTGGCTAGCCACCCTAGACCTAAAAGAGGCCTACCTCCACATTCCTATCAGCGAGTCCTGCAGAAAATCTCTGCTTCAGGGCAGGATCTCAACACTTTCAGTTCTCTGCACTTCCCTTTGGCTTATCTACTGTTACCAGAGTTTTCACAAAATGCCTGGCTCTGGCCATTGCCTTTTGCAGACAAAGAAATATTTAAATTTACCCCTAATAAGGTAGACAGCCAAGAAAAGCTGCTCAAAAACCTGGCCTTTGAAAAGGACCTACTAACCTCCCTAGGGTACACAATCAAGAAAAAGAAATCCAAACAGGTACCCACCAAAAGGATAATCATCTTGGGAGCAAGTCTGGACACAGCATCCCAGATGGGGCATGCCTTACACCCGAGAAACAAATTTTCCTATTGGCTTAATTCTCTCAACTGGCCACCAGGCCCTAGCTTTCTGTAAGGAAAATCCTGCAAGCCCTGGGGTTCATGGCCTCTTGCATACTCCTCATTAATATGCCAGACTGCATATGAGGACACTTCAGTGGTACCTAAAGAGCCTTTGGTGTCAACACTCTCAAGATCTGGAAACACTTCTGCATATTATTCCTTGCCTGAGGAAGGAATTTCTTTGGTGGGAAACAGCCTGCTCCCACAACTAGGGACTGCCCTTCTCCCCACACCCCGCCACCCAGACCCTCACCACAGATGCATCAGACTATGCTTGGGGTGCACACCTGGATGGCAGGTGCATACAGGGCCAATGAAACCCCTAGCAACTCCACCTGCAAGTCAATCAGAAAGAGATGATGGCTGTGCAGCAGGCCTTGATAGCTTTCAAACCCCTTCTCTCTCCAGGGGTTCTCCTGATCAAAACAGACACCACCACTGTGATGTGGTACATCAACAAGCAGGGAGGGACTCACTCCTACTCACTGTGCAAGCTGGCCATGACCTTTTGGTTCACAGCCTCTTGCATGCAAATACACTTGTTAGCAGAATACCTGCCAGGCTCTCTCAACTCCCTGGCAGACCATTTAAGCAGAAAGGTCTTGGACCCCCACGAGTGGCAGCACAACAGAAACACCTTCTTCCTAATAACTCAGAAATGGGGAACCCCAGAGGTTGACCTCTTTGCCTCCCACACCAACCATCAGCTCAGCAAATTCTGCACAGGGGGCATCACTGCATGGCTTGGAAAGTGGATGGCCTGTCCTTCCCCTGGGTAAACCTTTTGATCTATGCCTTTCCTCTCATTCTCAGGGTACTGCTCAAAGTAAGGGAGGAAAAACCAAGGACCATTCTCATAGCTCCAGACTGGCCCAGACAGCACTGGTACCCCTTGCTGCGCAGCCTGTCCCTGTTGCCTCCATGGAATCTTCCACAGGTTCCAAAGCTCCTAACCCAGAGGGAAGGGGACTTCATGCACCCCCAATTGCAGACACTCAATTTGACAGCTTGGCTTATACCCTAACCCCTGACCAATCTGCCATCCTTAGTAAACAGGTTCTGGATGTTATCTGAGAGCCCAGATGACCTAGCACCAGAAAGTCTTATGCAGATCAATGGAAAAGGTTCTGCACTTGGATCCAGGCTAAGAGGCCAATACGTCACAGCCCTCCATCCCTCTCACCCTGGATTACTTAGCTGACCTACTACACAGTGGTCTTTCTTTCTCCTCTATAAAAATTCATGCCTCTGCTATTTCTGCTCATTTTCCCACTGAGCAGCCTCTTTTTTTCACACCCTCTGATTAAACAGTTCCTCAGAGGGGTTAACAACTTGAAGCCCCCCTCAGAAGGGCACCAACACCAGCTTGGGACCTTAACTTTGCCTTGGAAAAGCTCCCCCTCCCCCTTTTGAACCAGCTTCTTCTGCAGAGCTAAAATTTCTCTCCTGGAAGACAGCCTTCCTCCTGGCCATCACTTAAGCCAGAAGAGTCTCTGAGCTGCAAGCACTCATGCCTGGGAAAAGCTCACCCTCCCCCCTTTTGAACCAGCTTCTTCTGCAGAGCTAAAATTTTTCTCCTGGAAGACGGCCTTCCTCTTGGCCATCATTTAAGCCAGAAGAGTCTCTGACCTGCAAGCACTCATGGCTGTGGAATGCTTCATCATCTTCCATGCAGACAGGGTATCCCTCAGAACTAATCCATCCTTCATGCCCAAGGCGGTGTCCAGTGTGGCTCTCAACCAATCTAGCCATTTACCCACCTTCTTTCCTAACCCCCAAAACAAGGGGGAAAGGATTCTGCACTCTCTAGATGTGCACAAACAGCTCAGATTCTATCTGGGCAGGACTAAACCCTTCAGAAAGTCTGATCAATCGCTAGTTAGCTCTGCTTCAGAGGTAGAAAGCAAAGCCATCTCCAATCAAACCATTTCCAAATGGATATCACACTGCATCCATTTCTGCTACAAACAGCATGGCAAGCCTCCCCCAAGGGGGTCAGGACACACTCCACCAGAGCAGCCTCCACCTCTGCAGCTTTCTTCAGAGGAGTCCCCACCATGGGTATCCTAGAGGCTGCCACCTGGACATCTGTTCATACTTTTACCAAGCATTACCACCTGCCTCTCTTCTCCAAATCCAGGACAGGGTTTGCCTCTGCAGTCTTGCAGGGCATAATAGCCAGCCCCTAGCTTCCTGGACTGCCTCCACCCATTTCCTCAGCTTTGGGAATCTACCCAAATGTGATGACTGCAACAGGGAAACACGAAGAACATAGAACAGTTGTGTGCACTCACCATAAATGTAGATGTTCAAGTGTATTCACTGTTGCAGTCCTGGTTTCCCTCCCTCCCTCCACCCCTTTCTCTTTTTCTTCCTTTTTTCCTTGTTGTTCTCCTTTCCTTACAAGAGACATATTGGTATGTATTTTCCGCTGGCGGAGTTCTACCACCAGAGCCTGGCCTCCTACGTTGGGGGCTTCTGACAGTTTAGGGCAAGAAAAACTGATGTAATGGCATTGGATGCCTTCCTTTGTACCACTGATGACCTGACGTCAGTCCTCAAGCAACAGCAACCAATGCAGAAGTACCAAGTCTCTGGTATTCAGACCAGCCGAGGGCTACCCTGGGAGGGATAACCCAAATGTGATGACTGAAACAGTGAATACACTCTAACATCTACATTTATGCTAAGTGTACACAAATGTACTTTCCTGCTGTTGCTGCCATCGGAGTTGAGAAATCAGATAAGTACCCCATTGGGGAACCTTTCAGTCCTTTTTTCTTTATTGTATTGCCTGTTCATGTCATCCAGAAAGGGCAAGTGTATGTGCAGCCAGCAGATTCTTTACAAGAATGCCCATGATCAGTCTCTCTTCTGTCTGGGACGGTCACACGACTATAAGGCCTGTTCATTTTGTCAAGCATTCATGCCCAAAGCTCTGCGTAGTCATTTGCATGCACTAAACCTATACTTGGAAAATCAAACATTAAAAGAGATTGCGTTAGGGATGGAGGCTTTATCTGATGTACCCAAGAAGGCAGCCAAGATTTCTTGGCCTACTATTGCCGCTGCACCTCTAGCTTCCGACTCTCAGCCTGTGGCCAGTGTCAGCCTGGTAAAGGACTCTGATTCTGCCACTTAGATGTAGCAGGTACCGCTATGGAAGCCGCAAATATCACACAGAGGGCACATCTGTAGAGGCTGTTCTGACGTCTGTCTCTGACATCCAGGGGAGCCAGCAATTGATATAGGCCTGTCTGATGCCCCTGGTCCTTTACAGCTTCAGGATTCCAGGCCTTCCCCCCTTCAGATGCCAGCTAGGCCTCTTAAAAGAAAAGAGGAAGCACCTTTCTTCCGCTTCTGAAAGCATGCCTGACTGGCAGACCTTTAGTCAAAGCCTGTTTAATGCCTTTATGGCCTTCTGTCCTGCTTCTGCAGGGACTGCTAGCATTCTTCCTCCACTCTTGAGCCCTAGGCCTCAAACTTCAGATCCTACCATGAGGGAAGAGGAAGACCTTTCTGATTCTTCTTCTGAACAATCTGTTTCTTACACCTCCCAGATCTATTTTTCCTTGGGGTATGGTTCCCCAAAGGCAGAATCTGTTGACCCTGACTCCCCAGTTGAGGATTTGAACTTTGGGGAAACCATCTCTAAGATGAAAGACCGTTACAAATGGGAATCCTCTGAGATGACTCGGGTACAAAAAAGATACTATGACCTCATTCAGATGGATTCTCCAAGCCCATTTGCTGTTCCTGCAATCCTGCCTGCCATCCTAGATGCCTTCGCCTCAGCATCCTTAAACCCAGACTCTCAACCATCTGCCCAACGTAGACCTGACAGACTTTACAAAGTTCCTGAGACTGCCAAGTAACTCCTAATGTGCCCACCTGCAGACCCTGCTACTATCTCCATCTCCACAGACAAGGTTTCTAAGCTGTTACCCACTACCACAGTACTTCCAGCTGACAAAGACACAAGACCATGGAAAGGCTACTTGAGAAAATTTACACTTCTGCTACCTTATCCTTTAGGGCTACAAATTACCAGTCTGGTATGGCAAAATACGCCTTATCCCTCCTGGAAAAAGCCTCAGAGGAATTGGCTGATGCACCAGACTGTGCTACCAAAGCATCGCTGTCTTCTCATCACCCAGGTTACCAGGCACTCCATAAAGTGCAGCTGTGATGCTGCTGAAGCCTCAGCTAGGTCAGCAGCATCAGCTTCTGCCTTAAGAAGGTATTCCTGGTTATGCCTACAGCCCCTTCCTGAGGACTTTAGGACAAAGCTTATGGGTCCACCCCTGGACAATTTGGCCTTGTTTGGTGCAAAAGTGGTCGGCCTCTTTAAATCACTACAGTAAAAAAGAAAAGAAATGCAGGATTTGAAACACCTGCTTGTTTCTCCCATACCAAAATTTCAAAGAAATTTCCCAGCTAAAACCCAGTTCATCAGGACACACCCTCACCTTGCAGCTCTTTCCAGAACTAGAAAACCCACCAGGAAGCCCCCCCCCCTCCAGCTACAGCTTCACCTTCCTCTAGCCAGAGACTGCCCTTTCCAGATATTGTAGTTAGCATCTGACTACCTGCCTACCTTGCCTCCTCCCTGCCTACCTCTGACACTTCATCTCTCTCACTGCCTCTCTGTGTGGACTTGCATCACATCAGACAAATGGGTCCTGTCCATCCTTCAAAATGGTTACTTCATGACTTGGCTCACCCCCCCAAGAGACAATGGGCATCCCAAAGCCCCCCAACACAACAGTTGCACCTCCTGTAGCCTGTGTTGCAACCCTCGTGACCCAGGGCACCATTGAATCTGTGCCCTCAGACGCAAAAAGAAGAGATTTCTACTCCAGGATTTTCCTGGTACCCAGAAAAGATGGACCATGGAGACCAATTCAAGACCTCTCCCATCTCAGCCTTCAGGATTTTGACCTTACATTCCCTTCCCTCTTCCCCCCCCTTTTACTCCACCAAGGGTTCATGGCCACCCTAGGTATAAAGGATGCTTATCTACACATCCCATAAACCCCACATACAGGAAATACCTGAGGTTCTTGGTGGGCAATTCTCACATTCAGTTCTCTGCCTTGCCCTTTGGGGTTTCGACCGCTCCCAGGGTTTTCACCAAATGCTTGGCTGCAGTGACTGCTTACTGCAGAACAAAGAGAATCCAAGTATTCCCTTACCTGGATGACCTGCTAATCCAGGCAGGCAACAAGGATACCCTCCTGCTATACATACAACTGGTAGTGTCCCTTCTACATTCCCTGGGATTCCAGATAAATTCCCAGGGAATACCTAATGGGCATCCAGGTTGAAAGTAGTGATAAAACTTAGATCAAAATTATTTCTAACCTGCCTTCTATCCGCATCAATGCCCTGTCCCATACCAGGTGCCATACCACCACCCAATATTGGCCTATACACACCTTTCAATCGCTTTTGCACTACTTGACTTATTTTATCCAAAAATTCATTGGGATATCCTCTTTTGGCAAACATGTTAATAATAAACCCAACTTCATCGAGAAACTTACAGTCAGGGCTCACCATTCTAGCTGCTCTCACCAGCTGCCCCTTGACTATCGACTTTTTTTTTGATGAAGGGGATGCCAACTACTGAATTCTAAATAAGAATTAAAAAATGCAGGTTTTGTATAAATTTTGGAATGTAAAATTCCTTTATTACTGTCCGAAATCAGGTCAACATCTAAATATGATATTTTCTAGTTAACTGTAATTATTAGTAAACTGTAAAAATTCCACAGTATCATTAAGGTAAGATAAAAGTTCATTGAGCTGACCTTCAGTACCTTTCCACAACAAAAACAGGTCGTCCAGAAACCTAGTGTAATGCTGGACATTCACCAAATGTACACTACTCATTAGGTACTCATGCTCTCAAAAGGACATAATGAGGTTTGCAAAAATGGGGGCACAAGCTGCCCCCATTGCAACACCAGTTAACTGCTTGAAATACTGGCCTTCAAAATAAATATAATGATTCCCCAAAACAATGTCCATAAGAGCAGTGATTGTATTAATACAATCTTGGTCATAAAAACCTGTTTTAACCAACTGCTTCTCCAACCACTGAATATCCTCACTATGGGGTATAACAGAAAACAAATTTACCTCATCAATGGTCACCATAAACACCCCAGGGGGATACCTTGATTCTTTCCAGGTTTTCCAAAAAGTGCCAAGAATCCTTTGTAATGTAGGTGAACTTTGACGGGCCTTTTTGCATGCTATAATCTAAAAATTTACTAATAAAGCATGTCTTAGACCTGTGACTATCTACTATGGGGTGAAATTTTAAACCTGATAAACCTTTATGAATTTTTGGTATTCCAAAAATATTTAGTACCATGGGGTGTTCATTTTTTAAATATTCAAATTCGTCCAGACTGGTCTGGCCTTGATATAACATATCTTCTAATGCCAGGTCAATCTTTCGGTACACTATATGAATCTCATTTAAGGAACTTTCCTGATATGTTCCATCCATAAGCAACAAATTAATTTTATCTAAATATTCACTTTTGTTCATCAACACAACCCCATTGCCTTTATCAGGTTTCATGATACGCACACTATTGTCATCAATAAATTCTCTTAAAATCTCCTCTTCCATCACAGTCAAATTACTACCATATACCATAATTATGTGATTATTCTATTAACTACAGGGTGATATGTATTTTAAGGGCTGAGTAATTCATTGTCAGTTGTTCTGAGGAAGTCCCTATCAGGGGAAGAAAGCGCTACACCTGTTACTAAAGTATTCATCTGTGTTTGGAGCTGGTGTCCATGTGTTGGTTGAAGAAGGTCTCAAGTTGGTATTGCTGTTCTTTTTGTGTTGGTACGTGTACAGCACTATGGATTATTCAGCTACTAACAGTGAAGTGTTGGATTTATTACAAAAAATAAACCAACAGTTGGCAGTTCACACTGCTCAGATTCAAACGTTGATGGACAAGAATGAAGTACCAGTGGCTAACAATTTCTTTGGAAGTCTGGGGTTTCCTTTAACCCAGCCCACCCAGACTATCCAGGGATTGCAAGCAGCTAATGTTCCTGAGGGGACTGGCAATGGCCCCACAGTTGAAGGTTAGTGGATCAGCTGTAATGGAAATAATAGGAGTGAAGGTGGTGGAGATGCCTGGAAGAAAAATAAATATGACTTTCATACCAGTAATGGTAGTACTGATTTTAACCTGCAACAACCAGCTAGTATTGCTGAGAAGTTAAAATCTTTTGAAAAAGACTTGCTTATATATAAGAAATTGCAGATGGAGAACGCATACCTGGAAAAGAATATTGAGTTGGGGCAGGTTCCTCGTGGTGTGCAGTTTTGGAGATACCCAAATGGAGCTGAGGGTAATGAGGAGTTCCTGAAAGAAATGCATGCTGTATTTGACTGGTCTGGCATTGATTTAATGCATTTAATGATTAAGTATAACAACCAAGAATTGGAGGTTCAATGTAACAACTTGGACATATTAAACAAATCTCTCCGAGCAGACTTGGAATATGAATGACACCAGGTCAGTCATGCAGGGGGGTTATTCAAAACGTCGAAAATGTGTGTGGTACTGTATTTCTACATAAGCAAAACAAGTTAAAAATGGATATAAATGAATACCATTTGAAAAGAGTATATCCCTGTTCCTTGGGTAATCGTGAAGGAGAGCAGCATGAAGGAACCAATAAGGAGCTGACAGGGGCGGAGCGAGTGACGTCAGGGCCGAGGACTTAGAGAGCAGCGGTTGAACTCGCAATCATTGGCTGCATTTGCGGATGGAGCGAGGCATTCTGAAAGGCTTCGTGGCAAAAATCAGCAGCCCCATTTTTTGGATGGGAGTTACAGGGATTTTGTAAAGCAAGGAGCCAGGCCGAAGACGACAAGGAACAGATATTAACTGTTGCCAGGTTTGAGGACATTACTGTTGCCGGTGTTTCCAATGTAAATGTAAGTAGTTTTAGTAAAACTTCTGGTGAGCCGGTAAACTGTAAATTGAATGGCAATACTGTGGTGTGTTTGTGTTCCCCAAATGGGGTGGACTCAGACATTGTAGTTTAAATAGTGGACATGATTTAATTAACAACATTACTTTGGAAATTGGTAGCAAAAGCGGTGAACAGGTCAAAGAGGTGGCAGGCCTGTTGATAAAGGTGAAATGAGCATTTTATGTCGACCTTCTGCAGATGAATTAATGGATGTGGCTATAGCTGATTTTTTCGGAACAGAAGGAGATTTATGTTCTGGTGTAGGAGCGCTTTGTTGTCCTTCAAATGAGGTAATGGCAGACATTTCTAATTTCTTTAATGAGTCCATTTATTCTCCAATCAGAAGGAACATTGATTGTGATGATGTTGCATGTATTCAAGTAGATTTGGGGAATAATGAAACAGCTTTTATGGAAAGTAATGAAAATGGTTCGTATTGGATAAATAATGTAGAACCATCTAGACAGTGTTTAGTGGAAGGGGAAACGAAGTTAACCCTGGTGATATCGAAAATGATAGCACTGAAGTACATCTTGGGGGTGTTAATTCTGAATTTTTGTTAGCCCAATATGCTGAAAATGTAAATTTTAGGGATGGAAAGTAATGATATATACACAGTCATTGGTAACAGTGTGAATGATTTTATGATTTTTAATTATTCTACCAAAGTGGTGGGAATAGATCATGCAAATCTTTTGACCAAAGGTTTTACTTTTGTACCCTCTAGAAAGGGGAATGTGGTGGATGCCCTAAATGATTTAAAATGCTTCACATGTAAGTTAAATTTAAAAATATGGTTTAATGGGCAAAATAATATTAGTGAAGTGTTTTCAGGTGGGCCATCAAAACCAAGTGCCTTTAATCCTCCCTTAAATAGTGTCATACATCTATATGAAAAAATCTGTGAAAAGGAAATCAGGCAGTTTTACAAACATACTCATATGGTATATGGTAGTAATTTGACTGTGATGGAGAAGGAGATTTTAAGAGAATTTATTGATGACAATAGTGTGCGTATCATGAAACCTGATAAAGGTAGCGGGGTTGTGTTGATGAACAAAAGTGAATATTTAGACAAAATTCATTTGTTGCTTATGGATGGAACATATCAGGAAAGTTCCTTAAATGAGATTCATATAGCGTACAGAAAGACTGACCTGACAGAAGATATGTTATATCAAGGCCAGATCAGTCTGGACGAATTTGAATATTTAAAAAATGAACACCCCATGGTACCAAATATTTTTGGAATACTAAAAATTCATAAAGGTTTATCAGGGTTAATAGTTCGCCCCATAGTAGATGGTCACAGGTCTAAGACATGCTTTATTAGTAATTTTTTTATGTTATATCATGCAAAAAGGCCCGTCAAAGTTCACCTACATTACAAAGGATTCTTGGCACTTTTTGGAAAAACTGGGAACAAGTTATCCCCTGGGGTGTTTATGGTGACCATTGATGTGGTAAATTTGTTTTCTCTTATACCCCATAGTGAGGGTATTTAGTGGTTGGAGAAGTAGTTGGTTAAAACAGTTTTGTATGACCAAAATTATATTAATAAAATCACTGCTCTTATGGACATTGTTTTGGGGAATAATTATATTTATTTTGAAGGCCAGTATTTCAAGCAGTTAACTGGTATTGCAATGAGGGCAGCTTGTGCCCCCATTTTTGCAAACCTCATTATGTCCTTTTGGGAGCATGAGTACCTAATGAGTAGTGTACATTGGGTGAATGTCCAGCATTACACTAGGTTTCTGGATGACCTGTTTTTGTTGTGGAAAGGTTCTGAAGGTCAGCTCAATTAATTTTTAGTAAATCATGTACATACAGTCTGAGGAAGCCCTGTTGGGGTGAAAGCGCTAACTGAATAAAGAACGTTCCTGTTTTACTCTTTACAGTCGTTAGATTTTGTATACCATACTGGGTTTTATTGTTGAACAGAATTGAGAAACGCTGTTGGACCTTGTGTTTTACATTGAATGTCATTGTTTAACAGAATTGAGAAACGCCAGCCGGAGCGTTCCTACATCATATGATTTACTGATTCTTATCATTTATAGGAACGCTGCTCTTTCCGTGGAGTATTTTTGATATTTTGTTTCAATTAATTTTTATCTGTGTAAGCTCAATTAATTTTTATCTGTGTAATTTTTACAGTTTACTAATAATTACAGTAAGGAGAAAATATGTTTAGATGTTGACTTGATTTGGGATAGTAACAAAGGAATTTTATGTTCCAAAATTTATAGAAAACCCACATTTTCGAATTCTTATTTAGAATTCAGTAGTTGGCATCCCCTTCATCAAAAAAAGTCGATAGTCAAGGGGCAGCTGGTGAGAGCAGCTAGAATGGTGAGCCTTGACTGCAAGTTTCTGGATGAAGTTGGGTTTATTATTAACATGTTTGACAAAAGAGGATATCCCATTGAATTTTTGGATAAAATAAGTCAAGAAGTAGTGCAAAAGCGATTGAAAGGTGTGTATAGGCCAATATTGGCTGGTGGTATGGCACCTGGCATGGGACAGGGCATTGATGCAGATAGAAGGCAGGTTAGAAAGAATTTTGATCTAAGTTTGATCACTACTTTCAACCTGGATGCCCATTGGGTATCAGAACTTATCACAAAAAAATGGGATATCTTGAATTATGAATGTTGAGCAGAGAGTGGGTAAGGTCCCTCCTAAAAATAGTATTTAGAAAAGACAGGTCTTTCAAAAACTTTTTGAGTTAAATAAGAGTATTCATAGTGGAAGTTCCAATTGACCCAAAGGGAATTTTAAGTGTGGGAGATGTGATTGGTGTGCCTGCATTTTGGAAACCAGTGACAAGTTTAAATTTAATGGTAAAAATATTACCATTAAGGGACACTACAGTTGTAGTAGTTCTAATGTGGTTTATATGGCCAAGTGCCAAAAGTGGCCTGTTTTTTTATGTGGGGAAGACCTGTAAGTATTTTAAGAGTCGCGTTAGTGAGCATGTTAAAAAGGGGAAAATAACTAATGCCCTGTATAGGTATATCAGGGAATATGGTGACCATTGTTTTAAGTTTTTGGTTATTGAACAGTTAATAAATGACCCCCAGGGAAAAGTTGTTGATTTGCACCTGGATATGAGTGAGTTAAGTGGCAATTAAGGTTGGATGCAACTCAGTATCCATGTATTAATGAAGCCACTAATATAGCATGTATTTTAAAATTAAAGGGTTAGGGTTGTGTAAATGTATTGTATTTTAACCTTTTAAGATCCTATGGAGAATTTTATAGCAATGTAAATTTTGTATTCGTGTATTGTGTGCAAATTATGCATTTTAAGTATTTAATGTTTGTAAGATGGTTTTACTTAATTGAGGTACTTATGTGATTATTCTATTAACTACAGGGTGATGTGTATTTTAAGGGCTGGGTAATTCATTGTCAGCACTGAGGAAGTCCCTATCAGGGGAAGAAAGTGCTAAACCTGTGAAAGTATTCATCTGTGTTTGGAGCTGGTGTCCTTGTGTTGGTCGAAGAAGTTCTCATGCACACAGATGCCTCAGACTTGGTCTGGGGATCAACTCTGAGCCATTGAAGGGTGCAGGGCCTGTGGCCAAAGCCTCACAAACTAAAACACATCAATGTTTGAGAGATGATGGTAATTCTTCTGGCCCTTCAAGTCTTCCTACCTTATCTCCTTCAAGGTCCATTGAAGATTTTCACAGGGAACACCACTGTCCTGTGGTATCTCATCAAACAGGGAAGGACCAAGTCATACTTGCTTTGCAGACTGGCCCTTCTAGTATGGGAACTAGCCACTTCACAGGGAGTGAACCTGCAGGCGGTCTACATCTCCTCTCTCCACAACTCCCAGGCGGACTATCTGAGCAGAACCATCACAAGCAACCACAAATAGATGCTTCACATGGATGTCTTCCTGGATCTGATCCACCAGTGTGGTACACCTTACATATAGACCTCGCTGCATCCTCCATCAACAGGCAACATCCTGGCTTTTGCACCAGGATACCAGACCTGTAGGCACTGGCAACAGATGCCTTCTCAATCTCCTGAAAGGAGAAATATCTATATGCATTCCCCCCTTCCCACTCATTCAGAAAGTCCTGCTAAAAATCTAGGAGGACAAACCAAAAATCTTGTTGGTCACTCCCTATTGGCCAAGACAGCACTAGTCCCTCCTATTTCTACAATTGTCCAAGGGCATTCACCACAAGTTACCCCCCAGAGTGGACCTTCTCAAACAGCACAAGAGATCCCATATTCACTCACAGTGGCAGCTACTTCACCTCACCCTGTGGTTGATAGTATTCTGATCCCCTTCAGACACCTTTACAATGAGGATGTGCTCAATGTCCTGCAGGAGGCCAGGAAACCAAATACAAGAAAATCCTACCTTTCAAAATGGAAAAGGTTTTCTATATGGTGTCAAAAAGACAGTTGAACCCACTTGCAAGTGAGACCCCTTTAGTTCTGTCTTACTTGTGTGAGCTACTGCAGACAAGCTTGGCTTACTCTTCCATTAAAGCTCACTTGTCTGGAATTTCAGCATGCCTCCCTTTGGACCCCGTCTGGCATCCAGACTTCCAGCAAAGCTTTTCCTCAAAGGGATACTTCACCTTAAACCTCCTAGGAAACCCTCTCCCTCACCATGGGATCTTAACTATGTTCTGGAAAAGCTTACACTGCCTCCATTTGAGCCAGCAAAAATTCCCTAAAACATTTTACTTTGAAAAACTCTATTATTAGTAGCATTGACCTCAGCCAGAAGAGTATCAGAGCTACAAGCCCTTATGGCCATCCCTCCCTTCCTAGTTTTCCACAATGGCAGGGTTAGTCTTAGAATTAAGCCTTCCTTCATGCCCAAGATGATGAATGACCTGTCCCTCAATCAGGCCATACACCTACCTTCTTCCCTAACCCACAGGGGGACAGTGAGAGAATACTTCACTACTTGGATGTTCACAGACAACTCAGGTTATTACCTGCATAAAACCAAGTCCATCAGACAGGCTGACCAACTTTTCATCTCCTTTCACCTAAGTGCCCTGGGGAAGGCAATGACCAAACAGACCATCTCTGAATGGATTTCCAAGCATCACCTTCTGCTACCTATACCATAGTTAATCCCTGCAAGGTACTGTTAAAGCACACTCCACCAGGGCTATGGTCCCCTCTGGAGCTTTTTTCAAGGGCCTGGATACCTCTACCATTCTTGAAGTGGCTATTTGGTCATCAGTACACACCTTTACCAAGAATTACAAATTAGATCACATCTCTAGAGCTAGGGCAGGGTTTGCCAGGGCTATCCTTCATGGATTCCAGGAATCAGCCTCAAGGCCACCTCCCTATTCTCAGTGAACTTTGGCACTCACCCATATGTGGCATACTGAAACATTGGAATAGAAGGACATAGGAAAGTTGTGTAAAATCTTACCATAACCATAGGTGTCTTTCTCTTCCATGTTGCAGTATTCCTTCCGATCCCCTTCTGTTAGCTTGCATTTCCCTTTCTTGGTGGCATAGGATGGGCACTGCCCTTCTAGGACTGGCTTCGACTGGGGCTTTCAGTTATGATGACTGGTTCATGCAGACATCACTTTTATGGCCCACATTCCTTGAGCCACGTCAGACATCCCACGCACCATGTAAGGACTAAAAACTTTTACATACTGGCTGGACGTACCCGAAGCAAGAGGAATAAAGCCATATGTGGAATATACTGAAACATGGAAGAGAAGGACATGTATGGTTATGGTAAGATTTTATATAATTTTCCTTTCATGTTTTGTGTCTACTGGTTAGGACATGTGGTTTTGGACTGATCATTAAAACTTCTTACCTCAAGACTTATTTTTCCAGTCAGGATGTTCACCGACTCTGCTAACCACTTCTCAGACACTTTTTTGTAGACAGATGCTCCTGTGTTCCTGTGGAGATTCCTTTATATTTATCATTTTTTTTTTGTTGAAATGTATTGCTAAGGACTATGAAGTAGTGTGTTTGGTTTGTCACCAAACAAAATTTACCTCAAAATGTAATGTACCCTTTAGGAGGTAATACGGTCTCTTCAAGGTTCTACCAGTTGATTTGTCATTCAATTTTTGTGGTAAGAACATGGACCTGGGATCCCAGTAAATCTATCCATCCCTTCCCAAGCTGCAAGAAGAGAAATTATTCATAAGGCCTGGTCTTTACTCCTGATTCCCCTTTGAATCAGGCAATAATGGATGACTCTGCAATGGCCATCTCGTGTACCTTGGACTGCTCATCACTTTTTTAGGTCCCTCTTTTGCTGCTCCTTAAGAAGCCACTAAAGACTGAAAGGCACATCCTCTGCAGCTATCCAGCTGTGCATGTTGAGTAAAGGAGAGCCACTCTTGCTGGCATTGGAAAAAGGTCTGGGTGACGTTTCTCCATTAAGTAGCTCTGCAGAGCTTCATTCCTGGGTAAGTGAACATCCTTCAAGCAGTTTTTTTGTGGGGTCACCTAGAAAAAGGAAACATAAAAGTAGGCATTCATATTGTCCTAAAACAGATGAGGATTGGCTGGGCTCTGCTAAAGGATTACTTAAAGCCTTTCAGTTTTTAAATGCTGAACCTTCCCCTCATTTAAAAAGGAAAATGTATCCTCTCTCTCTCTGATTCTGATTCCCCAGTCTGAGGGATAGGAATTAGACTGCATTTTTGAAGTTCCCACTTCACAAAATAAGTAATCTGACTCCGAGTAAAGTTATTCCTCAGATTCCTATCCTGAACAGTTGCCTTTATCTAATACTATTACCAGAACGAAGGACTTGTTTCAGAGGGAACAAATAGAAATACCAGAATCCCAGCAAATATGTTACTTGTTGCAGGCTGAGTTTCCTTCACCTGCAACTGTTCTTCATGAATAACCTGCCCAGAGGATGCTTTCTTCTAGCCAGCAATTGACTGACAAGTTAGCCACCTAATCCCTTAAAGTCTGATAAATTATATATGTTGTATCCTATAAATTATTTTTTTCTAACCTAAGGTCAAATCCTGCAGTAATTTCTCTGTAAAAATCAGCTCCTGCCAAACTCCATTCATCAGCTGACAAGCTGGGAAAAGCCTTTGATAGGTTTGGGAAGAAAGTTTATACTTTTTCCACCTTGACCTTTAGAACAGTAAATTATCAGGTTAACATATGTTTCTGCTGTCTTCCCTTTGACAATATGGGAAAGTTAATTGCAAATCTCACTTCTTCAGGGACTAAAGGCATATGTGAATTCATCAGTATCCTGTGTGTCTCAGGTAACCAAACATTCCCTAAAAGGTGCTTGTTCCAGAAACTGCTGCTGCTGTTTCTGGAACAACTGCCACTAGGTGAGTGTTGACATTTGCCTGATTGCATTCTCACAATTTTACTAAAGGATGTTAAAGCCAAGATCTTGAATGCACCCTTGGCTACATAGGTAATATTTCATTCTTCCACTAACATCCTTCAAAGGTTTGATGAAAGTTAATTTGGGGGTTACCCAGATTTTTCAACCCTCTTTAAATAAAAAAGGCTTTTCTTCCAGTTCATGTTCTTTTTTTATGAAGCAGAATGTTTGTTCCCAGTAAGGCACAGGTAAACATGATTTCAAAAAGCAATAACGGAGAAGTTAAAAGAGAATGGGGAGTCCTACCAAAACAAAGGACAATCTAAGACTAGATGCTGCTCCAGCTGTTTTCTTCTCCCTACTCTGGCAGTCCCGTAAAGCTTAGCTCAGTGCTTTCCTCTGCAGCACTAGATCATTTCAGACAGTTGCTTTTTGAGAATCCTACAAAAAAGGCCGCAACCCCCAAAGGGATTATTTTCCACCTTTAAAGGATTGTTCTTCACCCATCCAGACAAACATTTCTGTTCCATCCTCTTCTCTACTAGATTAGTTGCTGTCTCAGGGGTTTTATAGAACCCGATTCTCCAGTTCTAAGAGGAAATGGATTTGATTCAGGAATCCTTCTGATGCCAAAGAAAGAAGTAACCAGATCAGCAGTCCTAGACCTTTCTTTTCTGAACCTCCACATAAAAATACAAAAGTTCAAAATGCTGTCTCTACAGTCTCTCTTACCTCTCACTCCACCTCAGTTTTCTAGTAACTCAGTTTAAATGATGCTGATGTCACATTCCAGTTTCTAATGGATTTCAGTGCTTTTTTATATTATTCTGTGTCTTGTTTACATTTTCAGTTTTTTTTACCTTGCCCTTAGGTTTGTCAACTGCTCCAAGAGTGTTTAGAAAGTGTCATGCTCTTGTAATAGCTCACTTCAGTTTACAAGGCCTTGACATTTTTCCATATTTAGATGACTGCCTTAATTTTGCAGACTCTAGCATGTTTTTTTTTCAATAAACATCTTTATTACATTATCATGTATGCCATAGGCAATCTTACATTTATATAATGGAAAAACAAACACTGACATCACTTTAGTTGCAAACATAATACATCACAGACGCCATTGAAACAACTGTAGTTGCAAAATTATACTTCACTTATAATCTATCTAGTTATTGTCAGTTAAGCATTATATGGCTCATTCAAATCCTGCTTCTTGAGCCTTGTTTCCTCACTGCATATATTGTTCCCATAATTCCCATTTTTCCTCTGTAGTTTGCTCCTTCCCTTTTCTAAATATCCCAATTCCAGTTTTATCTCTGTTACTATATTCACTACTTCTATGGTAGGTAAAGCTGGTCTAGACTTTGATTTCCATTTTCTAGTAATTGCTTCTTTGGCAGCCACCATAATTAGACTCAGCAAGGCTTTACTATGTCTAGGCAATTCTGATTCTGTAGCATAAAACAAAAAAAATCATCTCCCGAGTCGGTCCAATCCACTCATCCAGCATATCTGACAGAGTGGTCTGCAGGGAATCCCTAAAATCTTTCAGCTCATTACACTCCCAAAAATATGTTCCCAGCCATCTCTTTCTGGGCTGTCACACCTCCAACATTTGCTATCCACATGAAGAAAAATTCTTTGGAATCTACTTGGGGTATAAAAACACCTATGTAAACACTTTCAGGCAAATGTCCTAAATCTTCTAGACTTTGTTGCATGTTTAGGAGATATACATGTATCCCCCATTGTCTCTTTGTGACTTGCTTATCTGGTCTCTCTTCCCAATCCTTTCTAAGCTCCTCTGATGGATTCTTATAATTATCATGCAATATTGTATATGCTCTACTAATTATTCCTTTTTTAATGGCAGCTTCTGTTCTAGATTCTATTAAAATCTGTACCAGTGCTGGTCTTTCATTTAGGAGCCCCCTATTTTTTCTCTTTGCCTATGCTCTGATATCAGTCCTTGATAGGGAAGGCTATCTCTAACCTGCAGTCCAAATAAATTCTTGGCCTCTTCCCATTCTGCTACCTTTCCCTTTGTAGTTATTTGCTCTCATTACCTTGGTTCCTATTACTGCGGTGGTGCTGCGGTAGCATTGTCGCCTCACAGTAAGACGTCCTGTTCGAGTCTCATCTAGAGCATCTTCTGTGTGGAGACATGCGTGAATGGACATACCTTCGTTGAAGGTTGTGCGTCAGGGCCGGCAACTTGGCACGTAAAAATCTACTGCCAATCATTAGTGGACTGGAGTTCTGCTGTGGCGACCCCTAACCGGGAAAAGCCGAAAGACACAACAACCTTGGTTCCTATTATTGCCTATTATCTATTTCCCTAACCACAGTCACCCCTACCTGCAGATTCTCTTTTCTCCATTCTTGTGCTGGTTTAGTTATATGGATATGAATACTAAGATACAAGCAATTAAAATGTTTTAGTCCCTTTAGTCTTGTACACAGGTGGGCGGCCACAGTGGTGCAGCGGTTAGCATTGTCACCTCACAGCAAGAGGTTCTCCGGTTAGATTCTTGGCTGGGGTCCCCTCTGTGGTTGTCTGGGTTTCCTCCGGGTGCTCCAGTGTCCTCCCACATCCCAAAGACATGCTGTAGGTGGATTGGACATGCTAAATTGGCTCTAGGCATGAGTGCGTGTATGTGTGTGCCTTCTGTGGAAGGTTGGGCGCTGGGCTGGCAACTCGACACTGTAAAACTCCACTGCCAATCATGAGCGGACAGGTGATCCACTGTGGTGACCCCTAACCAGGAAAAGCCGAAAGAAGAAGAAGAAGAAGTAGTCTTGTACACAGGTAAGGCATATTTTTATCAACCAGAGGAGAAGCTGTGGATAGGGAAGACAGCAAGAGCCAAGAGGGATAAGCTGATTCTTGCAATAGAACAAGGTAGACTAGGATTACCCAATTTGAGTGGGTACTTTAGAGAAACACATTTAAGGCTCTTATACATAGCACAACCAGAAAACTATAATTCAAAGTGGAAAGGAATGATGATAATACAGGGAAGCTCAAGAAATAAGGAGCGATTGGGATTTTGGATGCAGACTCTTGAAGAGACTCTCACATGTTGTAAAAATCACTAACTTGGATAAAAAAATTCTCAGCTTGGGTTTTCAGGTGAACATAAAGAAATCTTCTCTTGTTCTCTCTCACATGACAGTGTTACTGCGATGGATAATATACACATCCCCCATGATGGTTTTTCTTCCTCAGGACAAAAGAAAATGTTACAAGGAGCAGTTTCTGACATGCTCCTACCAGACTTTGGCATCTGCCAGGGAATATATCGGAATTCTAGGTTTTGTGTCCTTTACTATTCTCATGGTTTCTTTGGTGAACTTCTTATGAGGAAAATTCAGTGGTTTGTCAAGTCATTTAAGAGTCAACACCAGCATCCCCTTTTATTTCAGATTCCATTGCTGGAGTCTGAGGAAAAAACTACTCTGGTAGGTGAATCAGTTGTTTCTCAACCCAGGTCTCCTTTTTTCCTTCTCAGCCCCTACTCAGTCTGTAACCGCAGATGCATAAAGTTGTTTGGGGAGCAGTGTCCAAAGTGGTGAAAATCGTAGGTCCTTGGAATAAATAAAACAAATTAAAGCACATAAATGTCAAATAAATGATGATTCTAGTAAATGTTCTCAAATCTCTAAACCACCTTTGGACTCCAGACCTTCAGCTAATCACCGACAGCACCACAGTTATATGGTACATAAGTGGGAGCCAGGTCCTGTTCTCTTTAAAGGCAAGTTGTGTTAGTCTGGGAATTGACAAGTTGGCACATTCTGTCCCTACAGGCTATCTATATCTCATTAGAGCAAAACAATATTGCAGACAAGCTAGGCAGGACCAAGACGGATCCTCATAAATGGAAGTTGCACCAGGGGTCCTTCAGGAATTGATCCATCTGTGGGAAACTCTTCAAGTAGATCTGTTTGCCTCCTGCCACAGTCAAGCAGTTAAAGAAATTCTTCTCCAGTATTCCTTGCACACAGGCATGGAAGTCAGATGTGTTTTGATTTCCATGGATATGGATGTTCTGATATGCTTTTCAACCCTTTCCTCTGGTAACTAATATTCTTAAAATTTAGGATAACTCCTCAAAGCTAATTGTGGTGACTCCTTTTTGGTGCAGGCAACAGTGGCTCTCCCTTCTTTTCAAAATAGCCAAGGACAGTTACTACATGCTTCCTCACACAATGGAGTTGCATAAGACAGAGGTTGTTTGATACAGCCCAACCTTCAACCTCTTTAATTGACTGCCTGGATGATGGGATGTTATTACCTTTTAGCAAAATTTTTGCATGCAGCAAGTATTAAAGGAGCTAAAGAAACCTTTTACTAGAAAATCTTATATGGGCAAGTGGAAAGATTTATGGGCAAGTGGAAAGATTTTCTAGCTGGTGCCAAGACAAAAATAAGTATAATTTTAAGGCTCAGTCTCTTTTGGTTCTGCAGCATGTGTGTGAGTTGTTATCCTTTGTCCTTTTTTTGCCCTTTTATCAAGAGTCACCTCTCTGCCACCTTTGACTGTCTGTCCTTAGATTCTTCCTTTCTATTGTACCTCAAGTGATGCAGTTTTTGAAAGGGGTTTTACATATCTGTCCACCTAGAGAGCAGGTGGCTCCTTTGTGGGATCTTAATTTTGTACTAATAAAAGTTGCACCATTTCATTTTGAACCTGCTTGTGGAGCCTTTTTTTGATGTTCATATCTTGGAAAATTGTGTTGTTCACTGCTCTGACTTCTTCAAGATGAGTATTAGAGTTTATAATCTCTTATACTGAGCCACCCCTCTCCCATTTTTGCAAGGATAGGATAACTTTGAGAACAAATCCTTCCTTTATGCCTAAGGTTGTTTCAGAGTTTACATTGAAACCAGGTAATTCTTCAGGTTTTCTTTCCAGGACCTAACAATGAGGGAGAAAGACTTTTTTACACTCTGGATGCACTAAGGCAACTCAGTACTACATTGAAAGGACCAAAACCTTCAGGAGTTCTTATCATCTGTTTAGTTCCTATGAAGAAAAAAGGACAGTCCGTGTCGAAACAGACCATTTCTAAATGGCTATTTAGTGCTATTGCTTTTTATTGCTCTCCCCATAACAAGGCACTTCCAGGCAAAGAGACTCTATCAGGGCTCTGCCTACTTCTATGGCTTTTTAAAAAGGGGTGGACTCTAGAAATGCATTAGAGATAGCAACTCCGTCATCTGTACACACCTTTACCAAACATACAAACTAAATTTTCTTATTTAGGTCCAGAGCAGGCTTTACTAGGACTATTCTCCAGGAGCACCTGGACTCTACTTCCTGCTCCCTTGCTTTCTAAAGTGTCATGTTTATTTGATATAGCTTAAGATGCTGATCTAATGGGGAACATAGTACAGTTGTGTTAGTAAACTTAACATAACCATAGATGTTTGTAAATCATTGCTCCAGTAGACACCTGTTCTCTCCATGCCCTTTTTTCCCCTGCTTTTATGCCTGGGTGTGGAATTTGTATTATTACTCTCTGTAATAGGACTGTAACCTCCCTCTTCTGAGGGAAGAAAGCTCTCGAGTTTTGGTGCCCTAGCCTCTGATGTTATACTGCTCTACTCGAGCTCTACAGGGGCAAAGGTGCATGGAAGGTGTCCTTAAGCTTTGGAAGCTGGCTGGTTGGTCTCATTCTTGGCAGGATGCATCCTATATAGCTTAAGCTACTTCAACAATGATTTATTCAAACATCTACTATTTGGTAAATTTACTTACATGAGTGTACTTTACTTTTCCATCAAGTTACTTTTCAAATATGACACCATGTCATGGTTTGGTTGAAGGCACAATTCTGGACCAGTGAAGAGACCAGCTGTTTTGGAAGAGGAGCATTTATTTCCATCTTCCAGTGAAGATTTTGTCTGTTAGGGCTTTGAACCTCAGAGTGAAAATGCTGTTGTACTAACATTTTGAAGAGTGGCCAGCTCAGTGAACCAGACTTCTGTGTCCCAGAAATGTTATACCTAGTGGTCATAACTCAGTCTAATGTTTGCCATAGTATTCACTCTTGCAGTCTTCACTTTCTAGGATATTCTGCTTGCAGGTAATCCATAGCCATCCAGTCTTCAAGACGTCTATCCTCCCCAGTTCTTCTGCTGAAGCCCTTCCATCAAGAGTTGAGCACATAAGTGATATAAAATGTGCATCAGTGGACGCCTTCTCTGGATCTTTCTTACCATGTAGTAAGCATTGCTGTATACACTTTACACAGTGTGTGCATTCCATTGGTCAACTTTCTTCCAGGGAGTCAGATAAGTACCCCACAGGTCACCTTTTTTCTTACCTTGTGCTGTGTGGTAGTGATTTAGCTGTTGTCTGGTTTAGATTCTGATAGGGATACTGAAGAATTTACTTTTAAGGTCAGTAATTGTTTAGTGTGTGGTAAACAGATCCCTCAGAAAAGTTTTCATAGCAGGTGTCTGTTCTGCCTCTGCCCAGAGCATAACATGGACTCATGTCTGCATGCTGCTTTGTTCACTTTGAGAGGAATCTGACATCAGAAATCAATCACATGCCTGGTTTTGGGCTCCTCTGGCATTTACCAAGGCTTCATGGGAGCCTTCCTCCTAAGAAAAAATACTCAGGAAAAAAGGGAGAGAAACTTTGGAACCGATTGATTTGGTTTTCTCAAGATCCAGTTTCTCAGTCCTCAAGCTCGGAATTTTTTTGGTCAAGGACTCTGATATAACTGTCATGGCTAGCCATGCAATGATGTAAAAATTGGCTTTAAGTGATTTGGTCATATTCACTAATTTCACCAAACGCAGGTATGGTTATTTGTCTGTAATAAGTGGTTGATGACCTGGTCAACCTATACCAGGTATCCATGCTAATGGTGGGAGTGGTCTATGGCCCTGTATTGGTCAGTTTATGCTTGCCATAAATCCCAGCAACCCTAGAACAATAATTGACTGAAAGTTGACTATAATACCAATTAACTTGCCAAACATGAACTAAGGATTACTACACTGAATATAGGTTCCCTGACAGAACACAGCTTGGAAGTGGATGACATGTTAAGAAGGAGACAAGGTGGAAGGGCTATGCAGTAAAACAACTTGGCTTGGGATCCAGTGTCTACTAATTGGAGAAGACAGACTTGAAATGGTGTGAGAATTATGAGGGAAGAGTCACTGTCATCAGAATTAGTGCTAAACTTGTGGCAGTCACATTCCAGTGTAAAGATAGGGCAGTACTCATAATCTTAACCTCTGGCCTGGAGCAGGATTGTGATGGAGATGAAGAGTGCATTCAGGCAGCAGTTGCAGGACCTACTATATCAATCAGGGCAACATGAGGTATTGTTGATAATGGGTGACCTGACTGCACATATCAAGACTGACTGAACACAATATGAGGACTACCGGGGCAAACATGGGTGGGACAACATGAATAAACTGAGAGAAGCCATTCTAGACTTCTGTATGACAAATGGCTTGGTGGTGGCCAACCCATAGCTCAACAAGAAAGATTGTCATAAGATCACATACAAGAGTTGCCAACATGCAACTTGGGTAGACATTTTCCTAGTAAGGAAATGGCATTGGAGTAGAATCAGATTGGAAAGTCATCCCAAATCATAATTAGCTGCAAGCATTGGTCAGAGAAGCCTCTAATGTCAACAGAGACCAGACTGAAGACCTAGAAGTTGACTGGAGACAGACTATAGTAGTTCAAGGAATTACCCAGACTCTAGCACCTCAGGAAGAAGAGTTAATAGGTGAAGTTCAAGAAAAATAGTAGCGTCTCAAAGCAGTATGTATGAGGACTACAAAGCAGATATGCAGCTGACCAGGTATGGAAGTAAGGTAAATAAGAAAAGATAGTGGTGGAATGCAGAAGACCAAGAAGTAAAAAGAGAAAGGCATGCAGGAAAAAGTGAAAGATAGAAAAGGAGAACCAGTGTAAGAAAGAAAACTGGTTGGCTTAGAAAGAGGCTAAGAGTACAGTTGCAATGGCAACGAACAAGGCATTAAAAGTACTCTACCAACTTCTGGAAAACTACTCTGCAGGTGATACAAAGAAACTACAAGGTTGCAAAGCAAATACAGAAAGGTAAAAAAGATAGTCACCAGATACCCTTCATAAGAGTTGCTAGCAACAACCTTCTTACCAGTCCACAGGACATCAAAGGCATATGGAAGGAGTACTTCCAGCAGCTTCTGAATGAAGAAAAGCCAACATAAGCTATGCTGCTCCATATGCAGCTTACAATGAAAGAGAAAGATGAGCCCATCCTTGAAGAAGAGAACAACAGTGAGGAAAAGGAAGTCTGGTAAAGTAGTAGGTTCAGATGAGTTCATGATAGCTTGATCAATATGCTGGGTGAATTGAGGAGAAATGACTCCTGAGGGTGCTCATAGCAGAATTGAGAGAAAGGCATTTCCCAGATGACTTAAGAATAAACATTGTAGCACCAGTGTACAAGAACAATTGAGTCTTTTACAGCTGTAGGCAGTATAGAGGTATCACGCAACTGTAACACTGAATAAAAGTGCTCATCAGGGCAATTAAATGAATGCACAGTACTATAAAACAAGATGGGGAGATGAATGAGCAGTTCAGCTTCAGAGCAGGATACAGCACAAGTGACTCATATGTTTGCACTGGGACAGAGTGGAGAAGAAGCTAGAGGTGAGCAGAGTCCATCTGGGCATTCCCAGTTTGGGCAGTTCTGTCGTGTTTTGAAGTATGAGGAACATTAGTAGAATTGTTGCAGGCTATGTACAAGGACCCAATGACACAAGTACAATGTTTAGACTTGCAAAGGGGTTCCCACTGGAAGTGGAGGCTCATGAGTGTTCAGGTGTGAGCCTACTTATGTTCATACTAGTGATGAATTACATTAGCAAAGCTGGTTAGAAGGAAAAGAGCAACAAAACTGCTGTATGCAGATAATGTGGCATTGCCAGCAGACTCTGAACAGAAACTTTGGCAAATTGTAGGGGAAAGAAATACAAAACTGAAAGCATGTGGGTTGAAACTGAGCATGGACAAGACTGTTGCAATGGCTGCCAGTAGGGAAAGCAGAAGTTGTTTAACATTGAGATAGAAGAGAAAATAGTGTGGTAGGTTAACTGCTTCAAATATTTGGGAGGTATGGTGAGGACAAGGGAAATTTGAATGAGGAGAGGTCAAAACTAGAATCAGAGAGGTTTCTGCAAGGTGTGCAAAACAGTAGTGTGACCAGTAATTTGGTATGGTACAGAAACTTAGGCAGTGAAGTTGAAGAAGCTAAAGGTGATGGAGTGGAAGTGCCTGAGATGGGTGGTAGATCCTCACTGTAGCAGGGGCAGCTGTAATAAAAGTAAATAAACAAAAAATAAAATAAAAAAGCAAATGCGAGTCTGGAACATCACACGTGCGCACTCGCAGCATTTCCCGAGATCCGGACTGCTGGTGAACCAGTCTGGGGCATGCGCACAAAATCCAGACTGTCTCACCAGCAGTCCGGATTAAGAAGACATTTAACTGCAAGTATCCCAGAAGTCTATGCAGTTGTAACTGCATAGACTGGAAGGGGATCGGACTGTAACGTCCACAGGCTGGTGCTCTCGCAGGAAGGACTAGGATGAGCCTCACGGAAGGGGAAGGTGGAGGACTTTACTGCAGGAATGGATGTTACAGCTGCTCTCTCTCTCTTTGCGGACTTTTGTATGGATGGATTTTCCTGCCGCTTTTGTGGATGGATTTTACTGCTGCAGAGACTTGGAGCTCAGGTTGGGTGTGACAGAAAACATCTTTAAACCAGGGTATTATGTTTTCTACTCATGTTTACTGCAGGACATGAAACAAATAGTTTAAAATCTGGACTTTCCAACCCAGATCAGGATGTGAATCCTGCATTTTCATGTTCTTGTCGGTAGGTTTATAAATCTGGCAGATTGCATTAGGTATGAGAATGTGCTCATCAAAAATGAAGCTCATGATCATAACATTGGATATTTTCATTGTTCTGACTCTAGATTTTCAAATTGCTATTCTTATTAAGCTATATTATGAAAGAAATACAGAAAAGTCTCCCATCGCTGTAAGATTTGTACTTAGCATGTAAAATCACCAGTTGCATTTGTACTCGATTATTAAAATGGCTTATGAGATAAGTGTAATACAATCAAAGCCTGGAGTAAAATACTGACAACTTGACAAGGTATGGAGCAAAGTCAGACTGGCCATTCATATAGATTTAAACAAGAATTACTTGAGTTTTTGAGTCACCACTGAGGAACAAAGGCATGTTTTTTATCTGAGAAAGCTCCTGGAATTTAACTTTATAAGAGTTTATGCATGGATCAAAAGAAATGCTGACTAAGACCACTATCACAAACAAGACATGAGTGGCCAGTTTCCTCTTACAGATATTTATTTCATTTCATTAACCATGAATTTCTGACTGAGCCTACCCCATTTTCACTGCAAATTTAGTAAATAATGCATTACAGTAGAATAACAGATAAAACTTCCAACACACAATCACATCATCTTCACCAATAAAGTACCCATCAACACTATGCTTCAAGATAATAATATGAGTCATAATATACCTAGAAATGGAAAAGTACAACCAATTCAAGTCAGGGAACAAGAGGGTGGAAAGAACTGGAGACAATGGATAGAGAAATGAGGGAAATTGAGAATATGATAAATATGTGAAAAATGTAAACTGTGTATGTGAATAAAATGCCCCAGTTTCTATATACTGATGGCTAGAGAACACAGAATACATGGTGGTGGGTAGAGAATACCACAGGCTTGAATCCTGTATCTTGGGCCCGAGTGGCAAGAGCCTGAATTCCCTACCCACCACCATTTGTAAAACATTTGCAGGTTTTTGCCTCATATTTGTTCTGTTCTGTTCCTCATAAAATCTGTGGTTTCTGTATTTTTGTTTCTTTACACAGTCAGTAGTGCAGTGGTAGCTTTGTTGCCTAACAGCTACGGGTTCTCTGGTTTGATTTTTGGTTGGGGTGCCTTGTGTGTGGAGTCTGCATGTCCTCCCTGTGTTTGTGTGGGTTTCTTCTGGGTGCTCTGGTGTCCTCTCATCTTACATAGACATGTGTCTGGAGTGTTTCACCCTGGGCCTTTGCTGAAAATTGGCTTTTGCTCCAAGTCAGACTTTCCTGGTTAACAAATGTTAAATAAAAATGACAGGCATTTGAATTTCAGACTTCATATTCTTCAGAAAGTACATGGTAACACAAAACCTTTTATTCTACCCATTTTATAGGTTTCTAAGATGTATATTTGAAATTTGTCCCTATTTTTGGGACTGTATTCCCCCATTATTTGGCTTTGTCTAGGTTTTTTGTGCTAAGGTTGAGAGCTATGGTAAGAACTGAATTCACTGAATATGTTTGGGGGCTGTATTCCACCATTACTGGCTTTGTCCAGGTGTTTTTGCCAAGAGGTTGAGAGCTATGGTGAGAACTGATTTCACTGAATATGTTTGGGGGCTGTATTCCCCCATTACTTGCTTTGTTCAGGTGTTTTGTGCTAAGAGGTTGACAGTTATGGTGAGAACTGAATTCACTAAATGGTAACCATTTAAGTTTCAGTCTTCCTCTCTTTCACAAAACAGATGATTTTGCATAGTAATATGTTGCTCTGACCTAGGGTCCTGGGTACAAGTCATGGCAGTGAAATGTATGGTGGTAACAGAGCATTTTATTATAGCAACTTTCCAACATTATACAAGCAATGTTTAAAATGTTTCCCTGGTTTTTGGGCTTTTGTCCCCCACCCCCCCAATAAATGTTGGCTTTTCCCAGATTTCTTGTGCTGCAAAGTTCAGAGATGCAGCTGAGTGGTGAGTAGATTTTACAAGGAGCTGACAGCTGCAGGGGAGCAAAAGTTTAGTGCTGCTTATGCCGAGTCTGCTTGCATTGTTAATAGCACAACATGTAGTGTACTTGTTTTTGATGCAGAATGCTGTGGGTTCTACTCCCACAGTAGGTAGATGCATTGCTGATACTGTACTGTGTTGCAAAGGGGATGGATGCTGGAGTCCTTTTTGGCAAAGATACCTAGTAAGTATGAACCTATTATCAGTTTGCCATCCACTCTCTATTGCAATATTTCTAGCTTATCTTTTTTTAGTGTAACATAGGCAATTTATTCCTCAAGGGAAACAGGCACTTCATTTGCAAATGAAACAATGAAATATAAAGTTGTTTGCTAGCAGCAACCTCTTCATTAGTTACAGATCTCTTTAAATATGGAATTATTTTGATGACATTTACTTCAGAGATAGTGCATATTTACTGATGCTGGTGGAGTGTAGACGTTTGAGTAGACTTTTATGATGGAAATGTTCTGAATTGGGCAGTTTTGTCATTATTGGTGCATGCATTTTGTTTCATTGTTTACTGGAAAAATGTTCAAAACAAATTTAAAACACCCTCTAAAACTGTACTGTATTGTACAAGGAATATAATTTAATGCAATCAGGAAGGTATATCAAACAGCATGTGTATGTTTCATGTGCAAAGGGGCCTGTGATTTGAAATCAGCCCAAAGTTAATCTTTATCTGCCACTGGCAAAATGTATTTTCTTTAAATGTGGGTATCAATGAATGTGAGTTTCAAGGGCAGAGAAGTTTTAATGCAAAGTCTATTTTCATTGTGAGACTGTGTTGTTTTGTTTAGCAGATATCTATTCGTGTTTGTGCTATAAAATGCAAAATAAAACTTTCAAATGAAATCCAAATCATCGCAGACGTAAAGGAGTATGCACATTACAGTGTTTATGGTAAATTGGGTGAAATAACCAAGGAATGGGACATTGGAATGGCTGCAGGGGTAGGCTCCATTCGACCATGATTTTGTGAGGGGGGGGAAAGGTAGCAAACTCAGACAGCCCGGCTGAACTATACCTCTCAACTGTCCAGATTTTTGCAGAACAAATAGATTTTTGCTTCTTATTTTTGGTTTGTTCCTCATAAAATTTGTGGTTTTCTGGCAAACCATTTAGGAATGAACCGAAGTCACTAAATAATGACAGACATTGAGTTTCAGACGTCATAACCTTCAGAAAAAGCATGCTAAAGCAAGACCTGTTATTCTATCAACTGTCTAAGTTTATACAAGAGCAAATTTTAGTACTGTTTGTATGTTCCCCAATATATTTGGCCTTGTCCAGATTTCCTTCATTAAGAGGTTGAGAGGTACGTGCAAATAAATCACTTTATAGAATTAGGAATATCCAAACCTCTCAACTGTCCCCAATTTTGGCTCAAAATGTTGCTCTCTACCTAATAATCCCTCCACAAATGGCAATTTTGGAAGAAAACGTGGAGGGTTTACAATTATAAATAACTCAAATGATCAGAGTATAGATTACTTTTAGGTTCATAGGTAGTTACTAGGCTGTCTGCCTGAGGGCATTTATAAGCCTAGCCAGAGTGTGTCTGCTTTCACCGCCCCATTGATTAATTAACTGAGCCTCTGCCAAGCAGAGCCAATGAAGTGATCCCATGGGTGTATTTTCTGTTACCCATCCACTCGTCAGGGTTTCTCTTAAAGAGTGTTAGTGAGGGACTCTGCCTAATGTAGATAGGAATTTTGTTCCAAAGTATGGGGAGTCTCTGTGACAGGAATCTATCCCTCCAGCATGTTCTATTTATTGTTGTGGCAAGGTTTAGCTCACTAGAGTGCATGGCTCGCAGTGACTTGGATTTCTTTAGGTGGAGCATGTCCATCAATTCTGAGTTGGACATGGCTTTGTAAGTCAGGCAGAGATTACCTCTGAGTAAGCGATATGCCACTGAGTACAGCCGGAGTTGTTTCAGTCGGTCTGCATAGGATATATGTTTGAGGCCAGGAATCCTCTTGGTGAAGTACTTTTGTGGTCTTTCCAGCTGTTGGAAGTGTCTTGTGAGGTACGTCCCACATGGGGCATTGTACTCTATGATGGGTCTGATGAGTGACGAGTAGAGGGGTACTATAACTTTATTTCTAGATGCAAAGCCTTTAGTAAATAGATGGGCCACATAGAAGGATTTCCTAACTACTTTGGCAATATGATTGTCAAAGGAGAGATTACTATCTACCCGGGTCCCCAGATCTCTTATTACCTCTTCTGTATTAAGGGGGCTGCCACCTATGTGGTAATTGGTGGGTGTTTTGTTTTTCCCAAATTGGATGACTATGCATTTTTTGGCATTTAGCTTGAGGCCATGACTTTGACACCAGGTGTCCATCTTAGTAAGGCGTTTTTGGACGATGTCCGTGTCAGCCGGAGAGTCAGTTATGGCTCCCAGTTTGCAGTCATCTGCGAACTTGATTAGCCATAGTCATCCTGCGTTTGCTTGTACTTCTGAGAAGTATATGCCAAACAATAGGGGTCCCAGGACCGAGCCTTACGGGACACCACTTTTGACTGGTTTAGAATCGGACCTGGAGCCTGCTATTCTTACCGCGTGAGTTCTGTCTGTAAGCCAGTTGACAACCCATCTTGTGATGTAGGGGTTTATGTTCAGGCTGGTGAGTTTTTCTATAATACCTGAGTGAGGAATGGTGTCGAATGACTTGGCGAGGTCAGTGTAGGCTGTGTGAACCACCATTCCCTCATCTATTGTCTTAGTGATTGTCTCAGAAAAGTCCACCAGGTTTAGTAGGCATGATCTGCCCTTAACGAAGCCGACCTGGGTTGGGTCAAGTGTTTGGAGGATCCCAATGTCTTTGTTAATGAATTCCGTGATGATGCACTCCATAGCTTTGCAGATCAGGCTAGTCAGGCTTATGGGGCGATAGTTACCAGGGTCAGTTGTGGCCCCTCCTTTGTGGAGCAGAATAACAGTTGCTGTGTGCCATTCTATGGGCACATAGCCTGTGGAGAGGCTGAGGTTTAGGTGGGGGGTTAGTTCGTTCTGTAGTTCATGCAAGACTAATCCTGGGACATCATCTGAATCCACTGATGCTGTGTCTTTGGCTTTTGAAAGGGCTGTTTTCACCTGTGCGTCTGTGACTTCCAGGACACTACACTTTTCCAGTATTGTTGTGGGCCCTTTTGGAGGTGGGTGAAGTTTTCACTGAATCTATCTGCCAGGATGTTGGCAATATCAGTAGGTTCAGTATATTTTGTGCTATTTTGCACTAGCCCAGAGCATATCTGTGAGTTGCCACTTAGAATCTTGACATAGCTAAAGAAGACTTTGTGGTTATCTTTTGAATTCTTGGCTATTTTTCTTTCGAAGTTAGCCTTGGATGATTTTATGAGGGACCTTAGTTTCTTACTGATACTGATCAGGGATGTCTTTCCTTCTTGGGATTTGCTTTTTTTCTGAACTAGTTTCCTCCTTTTATTGTATAACCTGTTTATGGCAGGGGTCCACCAAACTGGTTTCCTTCTCTTAGGGGAGTGAGTCTTGGTTTTGCTAGGGATGGCATGATCCATGCATCCTTGTAGGTGCTGATAGAGTGCATTTGTAAAGGATTCTGCATCTTGGGCAGCATTATCCTTTAGCGGGGGGGGGGGGGGGTGAAACTTACCACCTCTGTCTTAAGTAAGGTGAAGTTTGCTTTAGAAAAGTTTTTCACTGTGGTTTCCTTGGTTGGGAGTGGTGGTGGGGTGTGGACATTCAGAGTTATTAGTTTATGGTCTGATCTAACCAGTGACAGGTTGACCGCCGGTGCAGAACACCTGTCGCCCATCTTGGTGAGGACCAGGTCCAATATGGTTTCACCTCTGGTATACCAGCTGATCCAGGGCATTTGAGGTGATAAATTTCAGGAAGCGCTGAGCCTGGGAGTTTGTACTCTAGTTTTTCCAGTTAATCTAGGGTAATTGAAATCGCCCAATATCAGGGTGTTCGGTAGGACCTTCATGTTTTCCAGTGTCTCCAGAAAGGCAGAGTGGTGGTCCTGGGTCATGGAGGGTGATCTGTACCAGGCCACAATCTGCATTGCAGATTTGCCCGATGTTAGTTGCACATGGATTATCTCAGAGGTATCATGCTGCACCACTAACCTGGAGGTGTAGGTATCCTTGATGTATATGGATACACCCCCTCCTTTTGTGTTTTGGTCCATGTTCTGTGGCTGAAATGTGTGGTATGAGTTGTAGCCCGGTAGTGCTGGAGTGCTCTCTGGAGCCTTGTACCAGGTTTCAGTTACTGCACAGATGTCGACATTCTCCATACTGAGGAGTGCTGTGACCGCATGCATTTTGAGATTTAAACTCCTGGCGTTGAGTAGCATAACCCTCATTTTTTTATTTGTGCTGTTTATGGAGGTAGGTTTGACTTTTGAGCCTTGCCTAAAAAAGGCACTATGGGGGCAGCAAGAGCCTTGGCCAGTATTCAAAAGCCTAGGGGTGACAGGTGCAAGCTGTCTCTTGCAAAGCAATGAGGCTTGTCGAGCATGTCGTTCCAGGCTGACAGACACTGGATCCCCTTTGAATGACGCCAGAAGTTTAGCCAATTGTTGAAATTGATCATTTTTTCTTTATACTGAGGTATCATTCCTGGTGAGGGCAGGATGCTACTCAGGGTCAGGGTCATACCCACCTGGGCTACATGATCAGAGAGCTCTTCCATGTCTCTTTTCATGTAGTCTGGGGAGGTATGTCTCAAGTCATTCACACCAACATGAACAATGACAGTGTCATATTTGTACTTGTTCTGGAGTGACCTGAGTGCTTGTGTTATGTGGCGGATTCTGGTTCCCGACAGGCAGCTAACAGTAACCTCCTTGTCCAGCCTAGTGAGTGGGACGTCAGTGTGCCTGACTGTAGAGTCACCTATTACTAGTTTGTTAGGTATGTTATTTCGCCTTAAGGGCTGTGATTGTGCAGCACATTGATTTTGTGTTTTATGTGTTGTCTGGTTTGTGACGGGAGGTGCAGTTTTTTTGGGTGTCTACTTTGGAGCTTTTGGATACTTTTGCAGGTTTTTATTTAGAATTTCCAAGTATGATTTAGTGTATTTATCTGTATTTTTTGCCAGTGCTGGTTTATTAGGTCTGTGTGAGGCTGGAGGTGTGGTGCAAGTGTTGACCTTCTCCTCATGACTGTCTGTTCCAGTCTTGGGTGGAGAGACCTTAGCCTCCAGTTTGGCTGTATAATTGCATTTCTCGCATATGTTAGTGTTTTGTGGTAGGAGGAGAGGGTTGTCTGTGTACATGAGGCAGTTGTAACATTGCCTCAGGATACCCAGGTTCACCAGCTGGACTGGAGGGTACACCTGAAGTTGTCCTTTGGTTATGCCTGAATAGTAGGGTGAGCTGCTTAGTCGCTTGGTTGGTGAGGGGTGGATAAAGAGACTTGCCCTGCTGGGCAATCAAGTATCGGGGTATATTAGTGCTTGCTATTAGGTCTGAGCAAGTGCTGGACTGTAGGATGCTTTTTGAGTGCTTAGGTTGAGAGACTAGTTTCAAGGGAAAAACTGAAGAGGAGGCTTAGTGGAGCCGGAAATAATTTAACCGTAGCTTGCAAAACCGTGCAAACATGGTTTTTAAACTATTAACTTCTGGGCTGGAACCACTCCTCCAGGGGCAGATGGCTGCTTAAAGTTCCCCTCTCTCACAGGTGAACAGAGAAACTTCCCTCTATCCAAGTAAGGTATGGGCAACTCAGAAACTTGTAACACAGCCCTGAATTCAGCACTAGCCTGAAAACTGGACTATACTAGCTTAGAAGGGTGGGAAACAAGGAATGTTTTTGTTTTTTTGAAAAGATAAGGCAAAAACAATAAAAAGTACACTTAAAACAGCTTTAAACGACTACAAGCGATCAGAAAAGGCTATTGTACTTTAGTGTACAGCCTACAGTCGAAATGCATGTAGATTCTCTTATTTTGTCAGCTGCTCAAGTTAACAGTATAAATATTAAAAAGATGTCCCTTCTTTGACAGGTTCCCAGCTGTATTGTGTGGCAATTTTATATTTTTGCATCACATTTTTGGTCTGTTTTTCATAAAATTGGGGTTTTCTGGCAAATTAGTGCCAAATCATTAAAGATTGAAGTTAGAAAATAATGGCAGACATTTGAGTTTCAGATTTCATGCCCTTCAAAAAATTCATACAAATGCAAGACATTCTACTATGCTATTATTTCTCTAAGTTTATTAGAGCAATATTTAAAAAGTGTCCTTATTTTTGGGCCTTTGTCCCACTTCTATGTATGGCTTTGTCCAGATTTCTTGCTCTGAGATTGAGAGGTATGAGTATCAGAGCCATCACCATCAGCCAGTGACGTATCAAATTGTGACATACTTGATGCACCCCAATCCCCCATGTAGTGACTCTGGATGTGTCCAAGCAAGGCAAGGAGTGGTTATGCATTGTAAGTGTGCAGAGTATTCCCCCATCCAAGGTAGACACAAGTATGACAGTGGCCTTTCATCTGTCCTTGATTTTGCAGAATGTTCTGGTTTTCTGTCATATTTTTATACTTTTAATTTATGCTTCTTCTTATTCAGAAAATGCATGCTGTCGCAGTGCCCTGTTGCTCTGTGTTTAGGTAACAATGCTTTAATTACTATCAGGTAAGCTTGTCTGAGATTGTAAGATACAAGTAAGCTTTAATAAGCATACTGTTAAAGAATTACCAACATTGAAAGCATTTTTTTGTTGCCATGCAGAGAATATTTACATAACTAGATAATGTATAAACCTAGGGTATTGAAATTCATATAACAGTATTTGTAATAAAGGACAGGATTACAGTATTTTCAGAAGTGCATTACATTTGCTGGAGACTTGCAGTCATCTTTGCAGGCTTTACCCATAAACTAAACAGAATGCCAATCATTCGTGTGTGGTCCATAACCTGTGCAGTAATCCTTTAAGCAATTTTATCTTGAGCTTGTTTCTTGTTCATTTTTTTACTTAGATCATGTCTTCCCCATGAAACAAGTAGATAGTTGTTGTCAGGCAGCAGACCTTTTTTGGATAAGAAACATTTTTACAAGTGGGGGTATCAGTTACTTTCAGCATGTTACTTGGTACTTTAATAAAGCTGAATATAAATTACAATTAGAACTGCAGTGTAAGGAGAAGTGGTTTGAGTTGAGTGCTGCTTGTTTTTTTATACTTGAGTTTGACTGGCATTCCAGTAATTTATTTAAAAAGTAGTTTATTTTTTCATGCCTCACAGCCTTTTTGTTTCCATCTAGATATTAAGTAAGATGTCATGTAGCCAATGCACTGAAATATTTTTTTTCTAGACTTCATTTTGTGTTGATTAGACTCTCATAATGATGGTTTGGCACCCAGGGCAGCGTATTTAATTAAAGTTCCAGATGTGGTTTTGAGCATAGCCCCACCCCTTTCTAGTTGGACACACCCTGTCCCATTGGCCCCACCCATTCAGCTGTCTCCTGCAGCCCCCTCCCCTTTAATTTGAAGTCACCAGCCACCACTGCACTGTAGGACAAATGAATGATGACATTAAAGCAGAAGCCGAAGCATCCCCAACTACAGAGAATGTCAAAGAGAATAGATTACTGTGCTTCAGGTACATGTGCAGTAAAGCAGATGATGATTTGGTGAAAATTTGGGAGAGACAGAAGGCAAGAGGAAATTTGGATGTCCAACAAAGAGAAGGATGGCTTGTGTGAGAGCAGACATAACAGGCATGACTGTTGAAGGCAGGAGAGTGTCACTGAATTGAGAAGTAGTGGCAGTTGATATGACACCTCATCTCCATGTAGAAAATGGATAGAAAGTAGTTGATGTCTCTATCATGACTGCTTCACAGGCTCCCATGCTTTTGGTTTCTGGCATGTCCTCCTAGATCAATATGCCAGAGTGCTCTTTGATAGCTGAAGCAGAAGGTTGGATCCCCAGGATTTTTGTTCATGATGAGGTACCCGGAGACCAGGGCAAGTCTCTTTCTCCACCTGTGACCTCAGGCTTCAAAAGCAGGTGCTTCCACTCATAGGAGGCACAAGACATCTAAGCTTAAGCAAGTGCAGCATAGCTTGCTCAGCCCTAGTCTTGACAGCCTTGGCCTGATTCTCCACACATGCTTTTTCTTCTGTCTGGTCCATCTGGCTGAAAGTTATGTCCTTCCTTAAGTATAAAAAGCCTGAACTGGAAACCCATTTCTTTTTAAACAAGCTTTGCAGGGTCCCCAAGTTCAAAATGCTCACTCACTGCAAGGACTTCTGCCACTCATCTCTCAGGGATTTGGAAGCCTTCATGGTATCCCAAGATCTGAAGGATGATTACCTTCATGTCCCTGTAATCAGAAAACACAGATGGTACCGAAGATTTACAGCAAGAGAACACCATAATCTCATTGACTTATCTTTGCCTTGTCCACTGCTTCTAGAGTATTTACCAAGTGTGCTTGGCTACAGTGATAGTCTTTTGTAGGACAAAGGGCATTCAGATCTATCTCTTCCTAAACAATTTCCTAATTCTAGCAGAGTCTTTCCAGGGTACCTTAAATACTCCAAAATTTACAATGAATTGCTTCAAGGATGTGAGACTGACTGTTAAAAGGAAATATCCTCCCTGATTTTCTCTCTCTCTCTCTCTCTCTCTCTCTCAGAGACCTTCCTAGGAGCATGTGTGAACACAATACAGTGCAGGGCCTTCCTTCTCCCAGGACGAACTGGAAATATTGAAAAGTCATCTAAAGTTACAGCTGGGGAATATCTTGGACTTCTAGGATACACTGTAGCATACATTCTGATGGATCCCATAGCAAACACCTGCACATGAGAAAACATTAGAGGTACTGGAAAAACAGGTGGTGTCAGTACTTGCACCAGCAGGAGACCAGGATTACCCTACTACCATGCTTAAAGAGATTTCATCATGAACCAAACAGTTTACCGATCAGCCTGGCAAGTCTCATCTGCAAAAGTTATGTGATATTTTATAAATGACCTTATAAACTATGATGTCAAAAATCTCAGACTGCAATAATTTGGTATTGTCAAGTGAAGACCCTACCTAATGAATTTGATTAACTTCTTTGTGAGGGTTGTAGACAATAGTCATAGTGTATCTTGATCTGGCAAATATATTTGACACCATACCCCATGCTGACATTGTAAGTAATCTAAATGCTTTAAAAATAGGTCTGTAGGTAGCAAGGTGAACAGCAAGCTAGCAAAAGGACAGGGATCACATAGTGTGAGTGCCAGATGCCTCATCAAAAAGTATCAAGATGACCAGTTGTGTTCTCAGGGCTCAGTATCCTAGTTCCCACCTTTTTGACCTTTACTTCCCTGATCTCCAGTCTGGAAACCAAGATTTTTCACTAATTAAGTTTGCAGATGACTGCAAATTGGGAATTACTGTGAAGCCTCCCTCTAATAACCTAACACTTCAGCAAGAACTTACACATGTAAATAACCTGTGTGTGGAAAATGGACTAAAATCAAATGCAAAAAAGTGCAATATTGTCGCATGTGGTAGCCATTCCGTCTCTTCAGTGCACTGCATGAACAATGTCATACTTCAAAATGAAAATGTTACAGACCTTGGAACATGGTTTGATAAGTCTGTCTCTTTTGATCATAATCTAGCAACAGTAGTCAAAAAATCATTTTACTTAGTGCAGGTAATTGTCAATGGAATATCAACCAGATGTAAAGAGGTCATTGTTCCCTTATATTCAGTGTTGATTAGACCTGTTATTGAGTGCAGCAGCCCTTTGGGATGTGCCTCTCTACACATTATTAAACAGCTAGAAACACCCCAGAGGTTACTAACTAAGATGATCATGGGCTTAAAGATTTATGCCTGGCCTTCTGTGCCATTAGAGGCCACAACTTTAATAGTTCCATAAATGTGAGAACTAGGGAGCAAAGTCTTCACCAACAGAAAAATAAAATGTGATGGAGAGATTTATCATGCCACCATTCCCAGCAGTTGAAATGGACTGTCACTGTGGATTAAGCATTGTAATACACTATTGTCCTTCAATGAGAGTTGATTGGTCTAGCCCTCCCAGGGAATGGGGATATGGCCTAAGGTCAGTATTTGCAGTAAATAAATTGTCAAAAGACTCGTTTGCCTTGAAATTCCTATGAAGTAGGGGTGTCCCTCCTGGTTGCATATATATCTCTTCTGTGAATAAATGTGATAGCAGACAGAGTAAACAGATCCTAATCAGATTCTCATGAATGGGTGTTATACAGTCATACCTTCTTAGATGTGAGCAGCAGATAGGGTGTACCAGACATAGGCCTGTTTGCTTCATATCTGAATAGGCAACTGAGACATGCTTGCTCAAAGGTTGCAACTTCTGGGGCCTGGAAAAGCAATGCCTTCTCCCTAAATTGAACAGATTTTTTTCTGTATGTTTTCCCTCATAACCTCAGGCTACTAACAAAAGTTAAGGAGAAGAGTCCAGAAATGATTCTCATAGCTCTCTTCTGATCAAGAAATACCAGTTTCCTTTTCCTTATCTGACAAGTAAAACACAAAGTATTGCCTCAGCACTCACTTTCCCATCTACTCTGTCATGTCCCCTCCCCTGCTTTGGTAGCTGCCTTATTTAAAAAATCAGGTTTGGTGTGCCTTGGGCTATGGGCTTAGATGAGTGGTAGGAGTTTCACCTGGTCAGCTAGGCTGTGATGCTGGAGGCTTTTCACCTCTGGCTAGAAAGATCTAAAGATGGTATTAGCTAATGTACTTTTACCTATGGTTTGTAGAGATTTGACTCCAACACTGGGGAAGGGTTGAGTTCTGGAAGACTAACTTGTTGTGGGCTACCTACAGATAGTGTGTTCCAAAAAGTGGACTGCAACAGTGAACCTACTTATGTCTAAACTTACGTTAAGCTCCTAACAGAACTGTACTATCTCATAGTTTAACATTCCCTTGTGTAATCCTTATCTTCTATAAGGATCAGGTCTGTCTTTGGATAAATAATTTTCTGCATCTGTACCTATCTCTTCATTTCTATGTTTTTTTTTCTGTTTGATGAAAACATAAGAGAACCTATCTTTCATATTGTTAATGTTCTTAATCAGTTATAATTGTATAATTACTGTAATTGTACTACTACATCATCTTGGTTGTATCTGAAAGTGGTCAATATACCAGTGCACCTACCTGGGAAGTTGAAATAAACAGTTCTTCTGTAAGGACCATAAACAAAGGCAGATGAATCAGCTCTTCATTTATTTCAGTCATGTGAGAGAAGGTGTCATCATAACCATATATACACCTTTCATCCAAGTAGATTGCTAACCATGCAGTACTTTGCCACTGAAAGATTACTAGTTTTTTTTGGTAACTCTCAAACAGGAGCTTTCAATGAGTAGCTGTTGCTGGTCCATGTTTCAAGAAAGTTTCTATAGATTGGCATGTTTAACATACTTTCTTCATTATCTCTGCATATGTATGCAATCCACTGAATCCCTGGACTTCCACTGCAAAACTGTAGTTCCTTCTGCGGGGAAGAGATTTAGGTATGGGGTTGAACCACCATCTAGGATGTTTTCTTGATTTTGGTCCACATGTATCTTTGATGGTGGGTATGGGGATTCACCCACCATCTGCAGCATTTTAAATCTTTACAGAGCATTCTGCCTGAAATCCTTTTGCCATTTGTACTTGCTTTATCTCTGGAGCTGTTTTGCAAATATTAGGTGGGATCCTACCCAAATGTGTCTTCCAGTGAGGTGTGCTTTTTGAAATAATGAGAAAAAGATAAGGGAACAGAGATGTGTCTAGTACTTTTAGATTTTTTTTGCCAGCTTCCAGAATATAACCACCCTCCCCAGTAAGTATAGTGCGTCCCAATCCTAGATAGTGCATGTTTCTGGACAGTATATCATTTTTCTCCCACTGAATGAAAAATCATCTGAAATTACAGGCTTAAACAAAAAAAATTGAAATTACAGGCTTAAACAAACAAAAATCTATTTAGTTAGTGAAAAATAAGCCATTTAGACAAATACCACAGAAGTCATCCAAACACCACAAAATGAAATTTATTGTCACCAACAGTTAAACTAAGCGCTTTTGTCCTAAAATTTTCAGGACTTCATCAGATACTAAACATGATAACCCAAAACCACTTAAATAGCTGACCAACAGAGTCACATGAGCAAATAATTTCCCTTGAAGAGAAGTGCGATTTAAAAAAAAAATCCCCTAAGATCCCTGCAATAGCACAGTATTCAAACAAAATAAAAACTGAATATCCACTTTACATCCCTTAAAATATTAATAATGATAATTAAAAGTATACTATCCATCAAGTTTATTAAATAAATAAGGAATAATAGAAGCACATATCATAAAACTACCACTTTTCATAAAAATTATCTGTCCAAAGCTTTTAATTTTAAAATACGTGTAATTGAGCTATAGTCGTTCAAACCAGACCAGCTATTTGGGTTTAAAAAGAGCTGCCAGTGGGAGTCCATTTTCTCTAAAATAAGGGTCCATGGACCCCCCCCCCATTTTTACAATCAATATTTTGCCAGAACCGTGTCCCTGTTATACTGGAAAAACTGAATGTCATTTAAAGGACAGGATTTACGAGCATAACTGCATTAGGAAAGGTTACGAATGCATTGTTTAGTCTCATACAGCAATCACCGGGACATGAGTTTAAGTTTGTGGTTTTGGAAAAGGTTGATTGTAATAAAAGGGGGGGGTCCATGGACCCTTATTTTAGAGAAAATGGAACTCTAATGTTTTAAGTAATGTAAAGTAGATATTCATTTTTTTGTTGTTTGAATACTGTGCTGTAGCAGGGGTTTTAGGGGATTTTTTTTTAAATTGCATTTCTCTTTAAGGAAAATTATTTTGTTCATGTGACCCTATTGGTAAGCTATTTAAGAGGATTTTAGGTTATAATTAGTATCTGATGAAGTCCTGAAAATTCTGGGACAAAAGCACTTATTTTAACTGTTGGTGACAATAAATTTCATTACATGGTGTTCAGATGACTTCTGTGGTATTTTTGTGGATTCTGGGTATCATTTGGATTATCTCATTTAGACAAATATATAAAAATAAACAATGACAAATGACATCTTTTAAATTTAAATTATAGTGCATTTCATTGCAGAAACAGCTTTTTGAAGTGTGTGCATGTTTTACATGGCATATGCCTGACAACATCAGTGTGTGCAAGTACTCATAATGACAGTTACTCTTCAGAATGAACCTCTGTTGGCGGTGCATATCCCCTTCCTCTGGCTTCTTTGCTTTGGATACTGCAGCTGCTAATTCTTGGCAGCATAATCTCCTTTAAGGAAGCATATAATCTTATAACCTTGGCAAAGAGTGTTTTGGGTGCTAACTTCCTATCAGGTTGGAGCACTAAGAACTTGTGAATTATGGGGCATGTTGCACATATGTATGTTATACACTGACTAGTGAGAATTTATATGACCTAATGAAAGAATTTGTGATAGATGGTATTTCTAGAAACATCCCCAAGTGCTCCATCCACTGTACTCTACACTTTGAAAGATCAGCTGATAAGGTAGATCTTTACAAATGTGCTATTTTAAGAGTAGCTGTGTAGGCAGGTATTGCCTTTCCTATAGCATTCTTAGAATTACTTAAATTGATATTGGAGTATATGTTTGTTGTGGTTTACTTACTGAGCTGATTAAATCAATGCATTATTATTGAATTATGTAGATTTTCAATCACAGTTTAGCTTTTATGAGTCTACTTTTTGCTGCCTACATAGTAGAAAGTCTGGTTTGATTTCCATAAGTACAGCTAAAGTGTTTAATTTTTGAAAAGAACAAACATTATCAATGTATTGCATTACTCTCCTTCAAATGTTCAGACTCCAACTGTGAATCTACCTGCAAAACATTTCTAAAATATAAACAACCTAATTAGAACATACATCATAGCAGCATATAGTCTTTTTCAGTATTCTTGTATTTCACCTCATATTTTGCTTATTGTATTTTTTTCACTTTAATAGTTTGTTTTCTGTTTTATTTGAGTAGGGTTATATATTTTATGTGAACTAGGGTCTTCTATGTGTTGCCTAGCTCCAACCTTGCACCTAAAGTACAGGTGGCTAAAAGGCATACATTTCAAGGATGCAAATTGACATGATATATATCTTCCATGGACCTGATAAGGGTTTGTCTACATGTGTCCTAGTAGCTTATGTTTTTCTTCAGGGGTGAGAGCCAATCAGCTGTTACCCCTATAGGTGAGGTGACCAGTAGACCTAGAATAGCTGCCTGAACAGAGAATAATGTGTGTGCTTCCACCCACATCATTCCTCCATCAAAAAGAGTCTGCCTGGGCCTCTTCCACTAGTAATCATCTACCCACCAGTAGGCATTGGTAATATGGTGAACCACCATGTCTTCATCTCCCTCAGGATGGTGAACTGGTGTTGGCTGATCAAGCCCATCCTTCCTTGATTAATCACTCCACTGCCCATGTCCATAATCTAACATGGGTTGCCTGGATTATAGGGTTTCATCCATCTTTGCTACTGGACCAAGGTTGGCTTGATATACTATTGATATGTTGTCAGATATTAGTTTCGAGTTTGTATGGACTTAGCACTCATTTTAAATGCCAAGTATTCTCTAATGTTGAATAAAGACCTGCATAGTGATAACATGCAAGAGTAGAAGTCCTCCAGTTTGTCTTGAAGTCAGTTTGCATATACAGTAAGTAATACAGGAGCTTGCCTTCTGACTTCATTAATCTTTCCGGATCATTAGACAAGATGGAAAGCACTGAAATAATTTTTGTATTTCAGATCCAGCAAACTTGAAAGTGTGGTTTTGCATCTGAAGAAAGAATACACAATTATTTATCCCAATTCAAGAGGTCTCAAAAAACTTATCTGGTGTGATTTCAGATGTTTTTCTTACTGTTAGTTATACAGTCTATTATTTTAACATTTTTGCAGTTTTTCTCTCTCTTTTTTTTTTGGTTAATTAGAAATTGCCTTAGCTTTAGGATAGATTGTACTTAGATGGGTCTTTATTTACATTGAGAGATAAGTCAGAATAAATATTTCCCATTCTACACATTTTTCTTTATATTTCATTTATATATTGCCTGAATGATCATGATAAAATAATAAAATGCTACTACTTTTGTCACATCTGAGAAGACCATGAGAACATTTTTGTAAAAGACCCACAGGAGTCATCACATTGGTCTTGCATGGCAGTTTTACTTCTCCCATGTCACCTCAGCTTTTTTTTTTCTTGCCAGTGGAAGGAAATATGTGTAGAATACTAAAGTCTCATAGCTCCCATGCAGGAATGTAGAATGCAACTGCATGGACTGTTAAAATGTCTCTTGGACATTAAGGCAAGTACCTGCATAACAGTTTTCCTTTAATTGTGTCTGTTTATTAACTTACACAAGTGACTTATGAAAACAATGAGTGGTGGTGGTGTTTATAGAGCACATGAGATGTCTCACTGTTCAGCATTTTAGGATGGAGCCCCTGAAACACAGTTCTGAGAAGTCCCACTTATCTATAGTTGATTATGGAAAGTAAAACAGCGACCATATGACTAAAACAAGAAAAACTGCTATGACCGCATTACTTATATAAATATGCTTGTTATTACTCATACAAATTCCTTTACCACATCTTGCACAGAAAAACAACAGATGAAGCAATCATTTACACTTAAAATTTATACTATCATTTATAAGTAAGCATAACTGGTGGTGGTGTGACTGTCTACTTGGCATGTCATTCTGTAAGATTTTAGTATATGAAGTATTTAGGGGGGTCTGGTTTGTGTAAATATTTCCTTTCTTCTATGTAAAAATAATGTCGTCTTGTGCAATTGTACAATATTTTTTTTAATTTACTATGCAGTTTAGGAACTTTCCTTCCTAGGCCTCCATTGAAAAAGGGCTTTTCCCCATTTGGACTTTCATGATCATCAAATGTCAAATAAATAGGAATCTCAAAATTTCTACTAAACTTGTAATACAGGTTTGATGTCCCCTCTCTGGGCCAGTAATCAAGGAGCCTGAATCCGCACCACTGGCACTGGAGAGGGGTGTTCACTTGGAACAAAAAGAGATACACATAGTATTTCCAGATGCAGCTCTCTGCATTAGGCACAATATCCCTTAAGAGTACACAGGGAGCACACTCAGTCTGGGGCATGGATTTCTCTCTCTCTCTATCCAGGTCCCCAATAATTGATTTCCCACTGGCACAGCTATAGAGCAGAGTCCTCAGTCGAGTGTCCAAGCCAAGTCCTCCAGTGCCCTCTCTGTGAAACCAGTGCTTTATGTCCCTGCTGCAGACAGCTGACACAAACACTGTTTGAGATTTGATTTTCAAACACATACCTGGGAAAGGCTGGCACAGATTTACTAACTATGCTCCCTTCTGCCCTGACTATAACGTAGTTACTGCCACCAGACACTCCAAAGCCAGCTACTCAAAGGCTCTTACAAGGGTACCCAATTACACTGCATGAAAGTAATATTAATATAAATGGTAATGTTTTAACTAATGCGTTAAGGCTTTCAGGAGTGGCCACAGTGCCACTGAACAAGTATAAGTACTCTCAAAGGTTAAACTATTCTCTAAAGGGCCAGCCACAATGAAAAGTTTAAATATATTTAATAATAAAAGAACAAAAATACTAAATATCTATTTACAATAAGCACCAGAGTTTCAGCCACAGGGAATATTAAAATACAGATGAATAGATTCACACAGATATAGAAAAACAGTACTTAACTAATCTTACTATATATTCCTGAATGATCTAAAGAATTACTATTCCCTGGTCACTTACTAGAGCAAGGCAAGATGAAGTAGGTGAGTGGTCTTCCTTCTTTGTCAGGTTCCAAAAACATAGTGGTCTGAGACTTCAGTCTCATTTAGTATTAAAAGACATAATTTCAGTAATGAATTACATAATTATATCACATACATGTGGTTATCTGACTTTTGGTTCCCATGCTACCCCCATTGCTAGAAACTGAACCAGAATTTAGCACACGTGTTGCCATACACAGAGCTTTTCTGAGATATGTTGCCACTTCTGGAAGTCATAAAACAATTTTAGACTTCTATCCTTATAGAGTAGCCATTAGTTCCCTGCTAAAGACAATACAGAAGGCTTCCTAGTACTTGTTTTCCAGACATTTTTTAATCAGAACTGTAAAATAAAATCTTTATGGCCTAAATTAAGTAATTTAATTTATTGCTACTTTTCAGAGTTAGCTGGACTGAGATTAACCTCTTCTCTTTCAATATGCTGTCTACAACAGTACAGTCTGATATAAATGTACATTTCTGTCCAGCAGGACACACTGTTGATGCATTTTTAACACAAGCAACTTTACAAATACATTTTCAACACAAGCATCTATACAAATCAGTTTGATATACAAATGACATATAATTCTTTACAAAATTCCAGCTAGCTGTGCTGGCATATGTTACACATCCACTGCCCTATTTCTCTTGGTATAACTGTCAAAACCTCACATCAGGATATTTTATTTTATTATACACCAGCCCCCTACACCTTTTAATCAATATATCTATTTTTCTCTGTTTTCCCTCTTTAAGGTTTGATTTCTTACTTTATTTCAGGAGGCAGACATTGTATATATTTTCTCTGCAAGGGCTTTAGGGAGTGTCTGTAGAGTCTCAAGAGTGGAGTGCGTTCACTTCCAAGATGGCTGCATACTAACCAACACCATAACTTCAACTTTCTTACTAAGAAAACAGAAAATGAGAAAAAAAAGAATGCCATTGATTTATGTTGGTAAAATTCAGTTACTGGCAATTAATACACTGCAAGGATACCAGCAAAGAAGAAATTTGGAAAACTTGAAAGAAAATCAACCAGAAATTGTAAAGCAAAAACACTGTCAGGGAAGGATTTTGCAGCTGTTCAGGAAAAAGCAATTCAAGCTTCAGCTTTTGTTCAAAAGATGGCTTCCAGTAATTTAGTAGAAAAAATAAATCAAATGCACTCAGAGGTGATTAAAATAAATCAAACTTTGAAGAAATATATCTATTCAAAGAACAAACAGCTGGAAAAATAGAAGATACTTTAACTAGCCATACAGATGAATGGATAAAATTGCAAAAAAAAAAAAAAACATAGGTTGTCATGAACAAAAAGCTGGCTGAATATGAAGTTTCTCAGGAAGAACTGTTTAAAAATAGTAGAAGATAGAGCATGCAGAGAAAACCTGAGATTTTCTGCTATACCAGAGAAACTGGAAGGAACAGACTATTTTTATGAAAGCACAAATAAACAACTGAACTGGTGTGCCACAGCAGAATTTGTTAATTGAAAGGGCACATCAAGTAAATGTTCCAAACTTATCCATAAGTAAGCAGCCAAAACCTATATTAGTAAAGATGCAACCATACCAGCAGAAAGAGAGAGAATTGTAGCAGAAGTATTAAAATTGAAGATAGCAAAGTTTTGGTAGGAAATTCCAAAGACATGATTTTCTCCTGGAGCATCCACTGAAAATAGACTGTCCTAGTCGGACTTTTCAGGTCAACAAATGTTAAGTAAATAAATAGGAAATGATCATTCAATGTACATCAGGTAAAAGGGAAACAAATTTATCCCAGTGTCAGGGAATGTGGAGAGACAGGTGTGAGATTGAAGATGGTATTTCCAGCTATCGTCAAAGTGTTTTTTTTCCCCCTTGGAGAATTGGAGTCATTTTTGAAGCAGAGCGGTCTAAGGAGGAAACGATCTTTATCCAACAAAAAGTGAGTGCATAAAAGACAGACAAAAGCACAGGAGTTGACTAGAAGAATCGGAAGTACCATGGACCCGAACTAGAGTCCTGTGTTGGTAGATGGAGATGAATAGGAACCGGAGTCTGGTGTTGGGAGATGGAGATGAACAGGAAAAAGACCAGCAATTCTTAAATTAGTGAATAAATGGAAGACTGCAAAGCATCTTTATCATATTAGTGAAATATGGTTTTGCAAGAAAAATTGGCTGAAATACACTAGACGTTTGTTGACTTTGTTAAACTTGTGGGTGGACTTTAAAGCACATACCCTACTTTATATCACTAATGTTTAGAAGGACACAAAGGGGAAAAGTAACTGTGAATAAAACAATTTTTGTTCTTAGTGTTTGTATAAACATTTCATGATATAAATATGTTATACAAGATAAAATAATTTTGTGTAATGTGTAGTTAGGGATATTTTAAATGTGGGGGAGTATTTTCAGTGACTGTTGATTGTGTTAAATTTAGTAAAGTAAGCAAGTACTTTGTTGGAAGACATCTAGGTGTTGCAGTATAATGAGAACAAAGTTTGGGGACAAAAGCAAGTTAAATGTTCATATGGTGTGATCTTGGGATGGTGGGGTGAGGTGTAAAACTGCACTGATAATATTATATGCAGAATTAGGATATTTTCTCTCTCTCTCTCTTTTTTTTTTTTTTACAAATTTGAATATCTAGATCACTACCTTTGGCTAAAGCTGTAAAGAGTTGATCTGATGTCAGTCTTCATCTGTTCTTGACTGACGGGTTACAGTTCCAATCTTTGGAAATGATCCAGCTGTTATATAGCTTGAGCCAGCCAAAAAACTCTCAAGCTAATAGTCTCCCCATAATTCCCCTCTCTACATCACCTCAGATCTCATTTGCCGCTCTTATGGAAAGACACATCAGCTGACAACCTCTCTCACATCTAAGTACATTTTGGAAATTATATAATAGTTTTCCAACTTTTTGTCTTCTTTAAGTTTCCATAGTAATTTCTAAACCTTCTCTACTCTTTCCTTATTGTGTGTTTATTTCCTTAACCTTAAGCCTCTGGCTTAAAATCTGCTCATTTGGTGCTGTCTCCATTGGCACCGACATCTGAAAAACATAAACACCCTTCAGTTGGTTCATGTTCGGAAACTAAATCTAAGGTTCCAAAAATATCTGAATGCATTGAGTCCTCTACACCAACCTCTACCTCAGTGCTATTGACACCGACCGTGACACTGACTCCTATAATGACTCCAATGTTGGCACCAGCTTCCTTAGTTACCACATTGGTACCGACATCTCTTGTGGCTCCACAGCTCCTACCTTCTGCCCTGTTGCTGAAAACTGAGACTTGCTTTACACCCAGGACTACATACTCTCCATTGATTGACCCCTTTCTGGGTCAACTTCCCAGCCCTTTTATAGAGACCTGACTCTCCCTCCGGATTGACCGTTCACTCCACCAAGCATTTTTCTGAAGTTGACATTGTGAGATTGGTGGATCAGCTTCTGGCTATGGGTCATTCCCCATCTTCTCAACCCCCTCTCCCTCCTGGTGCAGGGGAATTCTCTCCCAGTACCCCTACATATACTCCTCCTGTGACCTCTTCATAGGCTTTAGAGCTGTCATCTCCAACCACAGACTCCAATGGCCTCGGAGTCTTCAGTTCTGGGCATGGCTCTGACTCTCGCTGTGCCATCGGACCCAACAGATAATCAGGATCAGACTTCCACCATCAGGTCCAGAGGGTTTGCGTCGACTCCTGTTTTTTGTTCAGAGCCGACATTAGCTCTCTGGGCTGAGCCAGCTGGGGCCCTTCCTCAGGTACAGCTTTGCAGGTGTGTCTCTTAGGGCAGGGTGTTATCCCAGTTCTGAGTTTGTTTGTCTTGGTTGCAGGCTCACATCCCTTCTCAGGGGGGCCTGCCTTTCAAGCTATGGAGAGTGGTTTGGCCACCACTACTTCCCAGGTGGTTCCTGTGTTACTGGAATCTCACCCCTTGACCCCTGTTTACCCGGAGCTTACACCAACCTCCATACTCAGACAGCAAGCTCCAAAGATGCAAGACATACAGACCAAGGGTCACCCTTCTTCCGAGTTCTCTTCAGATATTTCCACTGAAGAGCCTCCTCGGAAGAGATTGTGTAAGAGGAAACACCTGGACTCCTCTGAAGTGTCCATCATGAAGGCAACAGATTTTCTCTCAGTCACCCCTTGAAGATATCCCCTTTGACTGGAAGCCCAAAGACACTTCCTCTAAGGAGTATGTATACTTGCAAGCCTTTGGAGCTCACCCATCTACTTCCTGGGTGACCCTCCCACTGACAATCTTATTAAATGGATCGCTCAGTGGGCTTGGAAGGTCCCTGATTCAATTGAACCAATTCTCCGGAGACCAGATAAAATACTTTCTGCTCCTGAGGATTATCAGTACTGGGTGAAAGGATTAGCAGTATATGCCATGTGGTAGTGGCTGCCTCTAAAAAGGAACTGGCTGAGGAAAGTTCCACTGTTCATCCCCCTAACTAGGAGTCGAGGGTGATGGACGGATTTGGGAAGCAAGTTTACTTATCATTGACCTTTACCATTAGGTCCTTGAACTTTTTGGCACATTTCACTAGGCTCCAGAGGGATTTGGTCAAGGAGCTGTTGGATACCCTAGCAGGAGCAGTAGCTGAGGAGATCCAGGAAAAAGTGGCCTCCCAGTTAGCTACCCTGGAGTCTATCTGTAGTTTGTCCATGAGGCTAATTGCACAGTCAGCCAAAGGGGCGACCAGGTCAGCAGGTTCAGGTGTTGCAATTCGATGACAAGCTTGGATGCACCTGTGTGAGTTTGCAGAGACCCATTCAAGTCTTCCTTCATCAGTTGTCCCTTTGACAAATCCTCCTTGTTCGGCCCCAAAGTTAAAGAAACTCTATCCAGGTGTGAGAAAGATGGAAAGACCCCGTCTGCAGTGGGCGTACATTTTTCTGCTCCCCAACAAGCCTATTCCAGGAATTAGAGTAGTGGGAAGATGTGGTTCAAGAAGTCCCAGAGGCCCTTCCAGGACACACTTGGTGCAGACTCCTTTTGGGGAAGATGGGTGAGTTCTAATGGAAGATGCTGTCCTAGAGGCAGAGGTGGCCTGCATTACCAGGATTCCAGGTGGTCATTCTCTGGCCAACCCTATCAATGCTTCTGAAAGGAGGCCTGATTGCTTGCCTCTGGAAGCAGTTGGAGGAAGATTTTCTTTGCACCCAATAGCCTGGCGAAAATTAACCACGGATGCCTGGGTGCTAAGAATTATTTCCAGAGGTTACCTTATCCCCTTAGTTCTTTCTCTAAGAACTCAAACAAGACTCCCCGATGTTCCACCCAGTCAGAGGGACCAAGTGACCTTAGAAATTCAAAAGCTGCTAGAAAAAGAGAGTAATTCAAGAAGTCCCACCAGACCAAATAGGATCCGGATTTTACTGAAGGTTCTTTTTAGTGCCAAAAGAGACAGGGGACTGGAGATGGATTCTGGATCTCAGCATTCTAAGCAAATTTGTTCAACAGTCTAAATACTGGATGGTCACGGTTCAGTCAATACTTCCCATTCTAGAGGAAAATGATTGGATGTGCTCTATAGACCTTCAAGACCCGCACTACCCACATAAAAAATGGACAAATGCTCAAGAAGGCTTCTCTGCTTTTGGCTATGATCCAGTCACTATCAGTTCAGGGTGCTGCCCTTTGGTCTCACCACAGGCCCTAGGGTGTTCACCAAATGTAAGGCAGCAGTAACAGCTCACTTGAGACTGCACAGATTGTGGGTATTTCCATATCTAGACTGGCTCATCACCACTTCCACCAGACATCTACTGCTTCAGGCAACATAATTCACCCTGCAATTGTTCCTGCAGCTATGTATCATGGTCAGCCTTAAAAAGTCTCAACTGATCCCCCTCTCAGGATATGGAATTTATCGGTGCTCATCTCAACACTCTCTATTGTGTGGCCTCTTTAACTCCTCACAGGCTACAGAAAATAAAATCTCAAGTTCATTCTCTCCTGTGCTCAAAGTACCAGTTTCAAGCATTAGGGTCTATGGCAGCAGCAATCACTCTGGTTCCATTGGCAAAATTTCACATGAGGTTACTGCAATGACTTCTTGCAAATCAGTGGTCCACTCTAACCCACCCAGTACTTATCACAAGTCAATGCAAAAAGGACCTATCACAAGTCAATGCAAAAAGGACCTATCCTGGTGGATGGAATCTGAACAATTTTTTTCAGGATGGCCCTTTGTCCCTTCTCAACCCAAAGCCATAGTAACAACGGATGCTTCTGAGATTGGGTGTGGGGGCATTATCTAGGAAAGACAGTCCGAGACACTTAGTCCCCATTACAGGCCACTCTGCATGTCAACATTCTGGAGCTGCGGGCAGTGCTACTAACATTGCAAGCATTTCACTCTGCCCTACCTGAAGGAAAAATTGCAATTCAATCTGACATGTCTGTAGTCTAGTACATCAACAAGCAAGGGGGAACCAAATGCTATCCCCTGTGTTGAGGAGCCCTCTGAGTGTGGCAATGGGCCATTGCCTCCACCTGCTTTCTGATAGCCATGCACATCCCGGGGAATTCAAACGTGATAGCGGACAAGCTAAGCAGATGCATTCTAATGCCTCATGAGTGGTCTGTCAGTCCCAAGATGAGATGATCTTTCATCCCTGGAGCCAGCCTTGCTATGACCTTTTTGCTTCACCTCAAAACAAGAAGCGCAGAAGCTATTTTCCCTAATCCCCTTTCAGGGGGAGTCCTCGAGTGGCCCCTGGGTCTCCCATATGCCTTTCCCTCAGATCCCTCTTTTCCTCAGGAAAACAGCCAGGTTGAGATGCAAAGTAATCTTCACTGTACCCTTCTGGCCGCGACAGTTTCCTTTCCTATGGCCTCATCTAGTTCATCATCCATGGATTCTGGACCTTCTGTCTCACCCTCAGGGACTGGTGCATCCCACTCTTCAAAGTCTTAAGCTAACTGCTTGGTTCCTCCAATTTCATTAGTCACCAGGCATAATGATATTCTATCCCCAGTACAAAATATTTTGCTGGCATCCCATAAACCATCCATCAGGAATCTCTACCTCAGTAAATGGAAGAGATTTTCAATCTGGGCTTGCAATAATGGCCTCAATCCCTTTTCAGCTCCAGTAGAAAAATTTAAAAAATTTTGGCCATTCTTTTGGGTAGGGCAGCTTCCGCTTCTTCTGTTAAGGTCATTCTAGCAGCCATCTCTAACTTTCATAATAGCTTCAGAGATCTAGCCTTAATTTCTAATAGAGTTTGTAATGTCTTACTCAAGGGAACTATCTGTTTAAAGCTCCCATTTAAAGATCCTCTATCACCAAGGGACCTGACTATTGTTTTGCAGTCGCTAGTAGTTTCCCCCTTTGAACCAGCAGCTACTTGTGACTTTAAGTTCCTCTCTTGGAAAATGCTTTTACTTACAGCTGTCACCTCTGCAAGACACGTTTATGAAATGCAAGCCTTATGTTTAAAACCCTCTTACTTTTCCATAAGGATCGAGTTACACTCAGGACAAATCCATCCTTTCTTTTGAAGGTGGTCTCAGAGTCCAACATTAATCAGGCTATAGACTTACCTGTCTTCTTTCCAAATTTTTCTAATAGACAAATATTGCTTGCACCTGTTAGATGTTTGCAGACAATTACATTTCTATCTCAACAGAATTAAAGAATTTAGGAGATCAGAACAATTGTCTCCTTCTCTGGTGCAACCTTAGGGAAATCTGTCTCTAAGGTTACCTTGCCAAAATGGTTAAGAGATTGAATTTCTTTCATTTAAAATAAAAAGAATCTAAAGCTTCCAATGCCAATGAAAACACATTCCACCAGATCTATGGCTACCTCAGCTGTCTTCCATTCCAAAGATTCCATTAATGAAATATGCACAGCAGCAACATGGGCTACTCTGCATACATTTATTACTCATTACAAATTGGACTTGGTCTCCAGGGGAAGAGCAGCCTTGGGTTCTATGGTCTCAGGAATATCTTTCCATTGGGCCACCCAGGATCTAAAGTAGCTGGGGACTCTCTCTGATCATTTAGGAACAGATAATGATTGACAACACGAGATAAAGAAGTTATGTCTTACCATAACATTCCATCTGTGTTGTTGATCTTCATCTATTCTTAGCATCCCACCCTCCTTCCCCCTCCTGCGGATTCCTGGTGGAGTGATCTGTTGTCCTGGGTTTTCTATTAAGGCAATCCTTGGACATGGCTACCTCATTTGGAATTGGTTTCCTTCTATGGTTCTATAAGTCTGCAAACTCAATCTGAGGTAACATAGGGCCATTATGGGTAGACTATTAGCTCGAGAGTTTTTTGGCTGGAGCAAGCTATATAATGGCTAGACAACCCATCAAGAATAGATGAAGATCGACAACACATGGAACATAATGGTAAGACATAACTTATTTTTTGTAAGCATGTAGGCTAGCAATAAGGCAAAATGATGAAAGCCATGAGATTGCTAAGCTTCTTGCAACTGCAAAGATATTAGCTTGTTTTCCACTGGCATTGTTCAGTGGAGTCCAGATGTCTTCAGCTGAGGGCATCTGTGCATTCTTTTTTGAGTGAAATTTGTAAAGCTTCATTGTCAAGTACATTTATTTTATTTATTTTTATTTATTTTATTTTACATTTCTTAACCGGGATAGTCCAGCTGGATACATGTCCATTTTCAGTGGAGGCCCAGGGAGAAAAGCTCCAAAGAGACAATTTTTACAGTACATAAGGACACCAAGCAAAGCTCCAGAGAGACAATTTTTACAGTACATAAAGACACACTTGGGTACATATATCATCCAGATCCATGAGGGTATCTAGTTATTGACACTTATAGGTATAAGCAACAGATATTAATAGGTATAGTCTACAGACAGATACATTTAACAATAGTCATTAAACAGTTTTATGTTTGCTAGATATATAATGGAGACAGGCTGTCTGCAGGTGCAAGTAGTTCATCTTGAGAATTCTGAGTATCCTTTGCTGAGGGAAGTGCAAAATTTAAAGATACAATGGGAAGCAGTTCAGTGGAAAATTTTAAGTTTGAAATTATGGGAAGTGACTATGAGGTAATCTCCCTAGCAACCTTAATAATTTAATGCAGTGAATAGAACAGTGTACAATTTAGTTTTATTAAAAGATGGCCAGTGTACTTTGTCTTAATGTTAATGTTTTCTGAAAGTAGACAAGCTGTTTTTCATATCTGGGAGGGGAAGAGAGGTAAGAGAAGAACATACAGCTATAAGTGTAAGTGGGAGCACAAGCTATAGCATGCACTTTAGCATGGGTAACCTTACTTTTAAGTTAGATAAAGTCTGTAGGTGCAGCTGTCAATTTGGGACAATTGCTCCCTTCTGGAGGATTGAATTTCATGTTTTGAACATGCAAATAGTTTTGTGCATTTGTTCCTAGTTAATAGTTGATGGGTTGTTTTGTATTTAGTTTTTTGTCTGAAGGTTTTCATTAAAACTAAAAGTCTTGAAAATGTGACATAAGTTCAAATGACGATGAGAAGAAACTGTACAAAAGATTAGTCTGCCAAACATTAGAGTATGTATGTAACACGAAACCTGGAAATGGAAATATACATTAAAAAATCTGTTGTGTAATAAATATGAACAATAGCTTTTTGTCATGATGGCTGTGCAGTCCATGTTATTCTGGAATGTGAATGGCCTCACAGGTATAAATAAAATGACCGTGTATTGATATTAAGAAATGCAAAAGTGCAGATAGCAATGCTGCAGGAGATACATTTGGAAAGAAATGAGCATCTGATTTTGACAGAGAGGATTTTAGAATATGTATTTAGCAGAATATCAGGGAAAGAGGAAAGGGGGAGTAATTATACTAATTGCTAGAGGTTAAAGTATTGCAGAATAAGAGGAATCTCACAGAACAAGAGGAGGAGCAAATGCAGAGAGCTAAAGAGAAAAAAGGGAGTGTCTGGATAATATGCATGAGTTTAGAAAGATTGCAGTTATGCAACTATTTTTGATAACACCAGAGTACAAAAACTTTTAGCACAATGACTTAGGCAAAAGAATATTAAAAGGGTTGTCACCAAGCTTAGGGAACCTATAACAAGAAAAATAACCAGAGATCCTGTAGAGGTTTTAGAGATATTTCAGAAATTGTATGTAAATTTGTATAAAGCCATGAAATGTGGAAATCAAGAGCGATTGTAAAGGAAAATCTTTATGGAAGACTTAATTATGCCAAGGATAGAGGTAGACAATGCTCAACAACTACCAGTTAAGATGGAAGGTAATGAAGTAAAGTCAGTGATGCATACTCAGTCTTCAAGAAAGTATCTAGGAACAGATGGTATTCCTATGGCAGTTTGAAAGTTAGGAGGGAAGAAAGTGATAAAGATCTAGAAGATTTTTTAACAGTATTTTAAAAGGAGGGGAAGACAACATCTTGGAAGAAAGCTAAGGTGGTTGTGTTGCCTAAAGATAGCAAAGACCCTCCAGACCCAGATTCATATAGACCCATTTCAATTTTAAGCCATGATTATAAAGTGTTTGTGTCTATATTAGCTAAAAGAATGGCAAAGATGGTGCCAAAATTGATAGATATGATATGGATCAGTATGGTTTTGTGGAAGGAAGGAAAATATTTGACAGCATTAATAGAACAGTGATGATCCAGAGAGAAGCAGAACCTAAGAAAATAACTCTTTTGTTGATGGTCTTGATGCAGAGAAAACATCCGACAATAAGTTGGGATTTTATGAGTAGGGCATTGGAAGTGTTTGCATTCCCTCATATAATAATAAGGTTAATTAGAAGAATATATGAAGAAATGGAGGCAAGAATTAAAATGGGAGGGTTCCTCTCATATAAGCTGTGTTTGAACAAAGAAACCAGGCAGAAGTGTCCTCTTTCCCCTTTGTTTGTTTTATATTCAGGGGCCATGGCAAATAAAACAAGGGACTCTAAAGTACAAAGATAGATATAATTGGTATGGTAACTAAAAGGTGGGTTTATTTGCAGATGATATTATTTTATAACTGATAAATCCAGAAAAGGGCATTTCAGTGTTGTGGAACATTTTGAGACAGTTTTGGATCATCTGGGGATATCAAATTAATCAAGATAAAACAATGGCTATAGCTGTCAATTATGTACCCACACACGTTGGTTCAGCAATACCCATATTTATGGAGACATTATAAGAATAAATATTTAGGAGTATGGATTTAAATGCTTCCATTATGGCAGCTATGGGTATGTACAAACAGACTAAAAATGTAATACAAAAATTGAGAAACTGGAAACTCTTATATTTTTGAATACAGATAGTAAGATACAAGCAGTGAAAATGTTTTTAGTCCCTTTAGTCTTTTATGTGGGTTAGGCATGCTTTTATCAACCAGATGAGAAGTTGTGGACAAAAAATTAATAAAGAATTGAAGGAATTTATCTGGGAATGAAAGAAGACAAAAGTTAAGTGGGACAAATTGATCTGTCCAATAGAACAAGGTGGTTTAGGTTAACCTGCTTTGAAGGGATAGTTTGAGAGGTGCACAGTTAAGGCTGATATACATAATGCAAGCAGATGGTTATAATTCATAATGAAAATATGATGATGAAGCAAGGGGGAAGCTCAAGAAATAGTGGGAGAGGGAGAATTTAGATGTAGATCTTTAAGGAAAATATTAACTACATGCAGCATATTATATTCATAGGATCATAGGAGAGTACTAGTCTATCGACCTGGAGGTCATTTCAAGCTTAGACATTTCATCCCAATGTAATACCATAATAATGCTAGTGAACACCCAAGATAGCATTTAGTAATGACTGCCCATGTCCAGGAGGATTGTGGCACTATCCTCAGTAAGAATTTATGGTTCCCCATCCACTCATTTAGGTTCCTCTTGAACAGTGTCATAGAGATGCTCTGTTTCACATGATTTGGAAACAGAGCACTAAGACAATATTCATAAAATAGCAGAGAGTATTGTAAGAACTAAAACAGTATGAGAATGGAGAAAGGATATTTTGCCCATAGGGATGACTGCCAGTATGGTTATAGATAAAAGGCAAGGGGAATTGGAATTTGCTGGAGAAACCTGGCAAAAGAACCAAGATACTGGAAGCAAATAACTCATGCAGGAAAGGTAATAGAATGGAATGAGGCCAAGAAGACATTTGGATTGCAGGCAAGAGACTGCCTTCCCTGGCAGGGCTTAATTTCAGTGTACAGGCAAAGAGAAAGGGATAGGGCCCTGCTCTCATAGAGTTTTTAGATGAACAAAGAACAGAAGCAGATTTTTAAATGGCATAATTATTAGGGCATATAAAACATTGCATAGTAACTATAAGACTCAGAGAAGGTTAGAAAAGATTGGGAAGAAAGACTGGAAAAGCAATTTACAAGAAAACAATGGGAAGACATATGTATGGCTCCCAAGAATGCAACCAAGTCTAGAAGGTTTGGGATCTTTGCTTGGAAATGTTTGCACAGGTATTTTTATATCTCAAGCAGACTTTAAAGAAAGTTTCCTTGAGTAGATAGCAAATGTTAGATGTATGATGGAGAAGAAAGAGATAACTAGGAACGTATGTTTTGGGAAGGTAATGAGTTGACAGATTTTAAAAATTCCCTACAGATTACTCTGTCAGAAATACTGGGTGATCAAATGGCTGTAAGAAAGATAACTATTCATTTGAGCTGGGATACATTATCTGAATTATCAAGACATAGTAAGACCTTACTAAGTTTAATTTTGTTGGTTGCCAAAAAGCAATTACTAGAAAATGGAATTCAAAGACTATACCAGCTGTATTTGAGGTAGTCAATATTATAAAAGATCTAAAAAAAAACTGAAAGAGAGTTCTTTAGAAAAGGAAGGAGCAAATTATATAGAAGGAAATGGGAATTGTGTGAACGATACATGCATAATAATGTTCAGAAGGAGGAGAGGTTTAACTCATTCAATCCAATGGAGATCAGGAATTTTGCACTGTAACTTCCTATGGGCGGAGCCTAAGCCTTTTGACAGAATCAAATTATGTCCTCACATTTCAAACAAATGTTCATATCTCTGGAACCATATGGGTTATGAAAGAAGTATAAATGGCAAACCCTTTGGTGCAAACTATTTTTATAGTGGTAATATTCTTTAGGTTGTCGGTCTTAAACTGAATTTTATAAGTCACGGTAAACACAGTAACTAACACGTTTGTAATATTTTGTAAACAACTTACAATATTTCAACAGCCACAAGTTACATGTATACTGTCAGCATCATTTTATTTATCTAGCTGAGAGCTTTCATATGAGGTGCAAGAGTTCTGTCTGTGTTACTTGGCTGTGGTGATATTTAGAAAAATGTGAAAATTATATCTATATAAATTCACATCATAAAAACAACAGTTAATATCTACCTGCACTATACAGAGGTCAATATTAATGCAATTGAGTTTGTCATCATGTAAGCTTTAAGATGAAATATTTTAAAACCTTGTACATAACATGGTTTGGAGTTATTGACACAAATATGAACAAGCAATATTTGATGCCTAGAAGCGTTAGTAGAAGTTAACTGCAGCTGCATCTGAAGTCATCACTGAGATGTAATGAGTTAAGGGAAGGCAGGAATTTAGCAATTTTTTTGTAAAGTCGGACTGATGATAGTAGCAAAGAAAATATGTGTGATGTATATTGAATTTAAATGGAAAAAAATTGTTAAAGAATGGAGTGTGTTATAAGTGATTTACTATTCCAGGTCAGTAATTTTTATTCTGTTGTACTCTGTGTTTGTATTGTAACTATTTTAACACATTTTTGTTGTGTATTAAGTTTTATGTTTTTTAGTTATATTTTAGTTGTGTTAAGTTTAGTTTAGATATTTAAAATTGCATATTTTACTTTTAATGGTATTTTCTGTTTGACTAGTTATAGTCAGTATTTTTGCCCTCATTTTTTTCTCTCTTTAATAGTAACAGACATTTCTATAGGATTATTTATGTTGGAAGTGTTGTTTGGAGGCATTTTGTTTGTGTTGTGTGTTTGTGTGTGTGTGTGTGTGTGTGTGTGTGTGTGTGTGTGTGTGTGTAGTATATGAAGCTACTTTTACACTGAAGGGAATTGGACGTGCAGTCTGCATGTTGCATTGTTTTTAATTTTACTTTTTTTTTCTTTTAAACTAAGAGTAGCTTAGGAGTTGGGGTCGTTTTAACTGGGCTAGGGTATTTTGTGTGTGTGTGTGTGTGTGTGTGTGTGTGTGTGTATGTGTGTATACATTTGAGTTTTTCAAAGCAGTGCATCAAGTTTTATTTTAGTTTTGATAAATATCATGAATATGGCAAACTTAGAGGATGCATCTAAAGAGGATCAAAATGAACCATGCCACATGGCTGACAAAGCCTAATAAGGAAGTTATGTAAACCAGGGACAAAATTTGGAAGCAATGGCTAACAAATAAAAAACATCCAGACCTGTTAAAATTTAAACAACTTCGCAACCAGGTAAAAATAGACTAGTCAACAAAGACAAAAAAGAATATTATCAAAATCTTCAGACCAACCATAAGTGGAACCCTCAAAAATTCTAGAATTCCATTACATCACTGCTAAATCCAGGCATATAGATCAACCCATGTCTGCATCCTGACAAAACATCTCAAGAAATAGGCACATACTTTAATTCTCATGTCATCAACACTATTGAACAAATCACTGCTAATTTTCTTCAAGCACACTGCAGCACAAGCTTTATGACAGCATCAAAACTATCCTCCTACTCCCTGCTACTACATCCTCCCCTTACTCTCACAAGAACACTACTCACTCTACAGCCATTTTCACTCTTAATCTCATTCTAACTGTTACAGTAAAAAGACTACTTCTCAAACATTGCTGTAAAGTTCCTGCCACCCTACCCGTGGAATATCTAAAACTAGCAGCCAATGTTGTTGCCTACCGTATAAGTATACTTCTTAATAAATCCATCCAAGAATACTATATCTTTAAAATCTGGAAAAGATCTTCCTCTTTATAAATGTGGCAACAATACTGATATCTCAAACTTCCAACCTATAGCTATTCTCATCACTATCTCCAAGATCTTAGAAAAGTATATACATATTCAATTTCTAAACTTCTACTTCACAGCCAAATCCTATCTTCCCACACAACATGGATTTAGACCAGGCCATAGTATTACAACTGCCATCATATATTTTCTGTAAGCAGTTAATAGAGCCTGAGACACTGGTAAAATTGTCTCATCCCTATTTCTAGACCTTTCAAAAGCATTTGATATTATCTCTGACCCTCTACTTTTAACCCAACACTTGAAGATTGGCCTTTCCCCTTCTCACCTAACTGATTTGCAGGTTACTTAGCAGATAGACAACAGGCTGTTAAATGGCAGCACTCCCTCTCTCCATATCTTAACACATCTACCGGGGGTCTCCAAGGCTCTATACTAGGACCCTTCCTCTTCAGCATTTTCATTAATAGTTTTTATTCTTCACTCTGTCAGGGATCTCTTATTCAGTATGCAGAGCACTATTATATCTTCTGCTGATTCCATTTCCAATCTTTAACAAATAACTCAAATGGCATTTAACTCCACTGAGATCTGGATGTACAGTAGTCATCTATCCCTTAACTCAAACAAATCAAAGTTCATACTACTCACCCCCAAGAAGACAACTCCCTTAAACAAAGTTCCTTTAACTATACATTCTAAAAATAACACAACAATCGAGGTTGTTACCCACTCAAAAACTACTAGGAGTAATTATTGACGAACACTTGAAATTTGACTTGCACATACAACATAGTATCAGCAAAAATCACCAAAAGCCAAGAATCCACTATAGGCATAAGCACTTCCTTAGCCCCTCCACAAAACAAGCCCTTGCTTCCACTTACCTTCTAACCTCTCTTGTCTATGGTGCCCCTCTACTTACTAACCTCCAGTCCTCCCTAAAAAGCTAAGCTTGAGACATGTAATAACAAAATCACCAAGTTCGCTACAAACACCAAACACTCTACTCATCACTGCATCTCTCTACGCTGGCTAGAACTACCACACTACCTCACCTACCTGCAGTTAACAACAGCACACAAAATAATCTTTAAACCATCAGACTGTCCTGCTCTTGGTTCGATATTTAGTTACTACCATTCAAAGAGTCCTCTCAGATCCGAGAATCAGCACCTTTTGCAGGTACACAAACCAAACCTGCCAGCCAGCTTCTTTACTCTGTAGCCAAAAATTGAAATGTCCTGTCATTAACTATTAGGACTACTCAGAATCTTACCTCTTTCAAAACTTCTTTATGAGACTACCTACATTCCTTTTGGAAATGTATTTACACCAAGTCTCCTCCTTTCTAAACCTAACTGCCTTTGCTTAATGATGACATTTATATTTTCATATCTACTATATAATAATGTCAGGTGAAAACCTCACCATTCTAGTGCCAGAAAGATTTATGTAATGTTACCCTTCTTAATTTAGTTGTCTACTTGACATTTTTTGTTTTACCATTAATTCAATTAGTTATTAACTATTTTGCCTTTGTTGTACTGTATATACTCTTAAAATTCACTCACATTGTATATATTCACCTCTGTGTACATGTTATTGTAGAGATTTTCTCCCTTGGCTCTTAATGGCCCAGTGGACTATCCTGGTAAACAAATGCAAATAAATAAATACTTTATTACATTCCTGTGTTTCCTTACACCACACTTCTCTCCCAGAGCATTATTCTGCATACATTGTTCCCAAAAAATGTATTTATTTCCATTAAAATGTGTTCCTTCCTTTTTCCAAAGATTCCTCATTCAATTCTTGTATATCCTTTACAGTACTTAACACTTCTGTTACAGTTGGTTTAGATTTGCATTTCTGTTTTCTAGTAAATGTTTTTAGGAGGGGTACCAATAGGATTAAATGTAGGCTTTTATTAAGCCTAGAGAATTTCAGATCGTGTCTCATCTCAAAAGTATTATATCCTTAGTTACTGTAATTTGTTTCCCCAACATTTCTGTCACAATACTTTGCAGAGAATTTTTTAAATCAACCAACTTGTTACATCCCCCCAAAGTGTTCCCAGTTGTATTTCGCTTTCCCAATCACATCTACAACATGTAGGCCCCATGTGAAAAAAATGAGAAAAAAGGTTGAGGATGGATGGATGGATCTGCAAGATGTGTTTATCTACCTGAGGAAATATCCTCTTTAGTTTACTAGGGGTATAAAAATACCTGTACAAGCACTTCCATGGAAAAATCCTAAACCTTCTGGACATTTTACATACTTTGAGACCTACTGATTTCTTTCCATCATTAATTTGTAATTTTGCTTTCTGTTCTTTTTTCCCCAGTCTTTTCTGATTGACTTATCATTATCATGTGATATTTTATACCCCTTACTAATTATCGCTATTTAGCAGTATTTTGCATTCTATACTCAACTAAAACCTTTGACAGTGTTAGTCTCTCATATACCAGTACTTATCCTTTTTTCCCCTGTACTCTAGTAACAGTTCCTGATTGTGATGGCAGTTTTGAATTTTTCTCTTACAAGTGATTTGCTCACAATAACTTGATTACTTTGCTAATTTTATTCAGACAATTTTAGCCCCCCTCTTGTCTATTTTTTACATTCCTGTTTGTAGACATCCCTGTTGGAAAATATCCTATCTCCATTTCCACACTGACTTAGTTCTTAGAATACATTTCTGCATAATTTACTATTCTCCTTAAGGCCTTGCATTATTCCAAATTCTAGTATCTCTTTAACTCTTGAACTCCCCATGTTTTGGCATAATTTTCCACTTTGGTTTATAGCTTTCTGCTTGAGTTATGTATATGAGTTCTAATGGTGTAGCTTTAAAGTACCCCTTCAAATTAGGTACTCATGAACTACCTTATTCTATGGGAGAATTGACTTTGACTTAGCTCTTGCCCTGTTCTGCTGCTAAAATAAATGAATTCAACTCTTTATTAGTTGTCATCAACATCTGCTCTATTTGATAAAAATGCACATGATTTGTATATAAAGGGATCAAAACATTTTCACTGCTTGCATATTATTCATATCCATAATCAAGAGCTTCTATTTTACTATTTTTTATATTTTGTTTAGTCTCTTCCTACATATATTTAACTGCCAAAACAAAATGCTCTTTAATCCATACTCGTAAAAACATCATTTTACCATGCCCATACAAGTATGGGTATTGCTGAACCTGTTCAGGCTTGGATTCCTAGTTTACTGCTACAGATTTTTATTTTATCTTCATTTATTTTGTATCCTGAAAAGGCCTGAAACTGTCTCAAAATGTTTCAGTGCACCAATTTTATTTTCTGGATTTATTAAATGCAAAATAATATCACATGCAAATAAGGTTATATTTTCTTAACTGCCACACCAGCTTTATATTTGAATTTGTGAATCCATTATTTTATGTGCTAACCACTCTGTATATAAAACAAATAACATAATTTCTTAGTTCCACTAATCATACACAACTTAACAGAGATTTAACAGAGATTAAACCCCCCCCATCTTAATTCTTGTTTTTGACCCTTCATATATTCTCCTTATTTTGTATCAGGAAATATAAATGCTGGCATTGCCCTACTTATAAAATCCCAACTGACCCTACTGCATGCTTTCCCTGCATCAAGAGTCACCCAACAATGACAATATTTTCTTAATTAATTAATTAATTAAATTACCTTTGGATCATCATTGTCCTATAAGGTTATCGAATTTTTCCCTTTCTTTCACAGGATGTCATCGATCCATCTGTATCAATGTTGGTATCTTATTTCCTATTCTCTTAGCTAATGCAAGTATAAACACTTTATAATTATGATTTAAAATTAATATGAGCCTAAATTAAACTAGATACATACTTACAAGATCCTGCTACTCTCCCTTCATTAAACAAACCCTTCTAGATCTTTGTCACTGTCTTGCCTCTTAAATTTCAAATTTCCATTGGAATTCTGTATGTTTGTGAATGCTTCCCTGTTGAGTGATTATATGTCATTTTGCTAATTATTCAGCCTCATCTTTCTCTAACACTGGCATAGCTAAGACTGCATACATATTTCTATTTGTACATTTTCTTAGTTTCCTCCTCCATTTTATATATTTTCCAGACATTCCAAAATATATCTAATGCCTCTGTAAAATCTCTGGTTATTTTTATTGCCATAGGCTCCCCATGTTTGGTTGCAATTCTTTCTGATTTCTATTCTCCATATCATTGTTTTAAAAGTTGTTTTGCTCTAAAGTTGGCATCAAAAATTAGTTGAGCAATCTTTCTAGATGTATGAATGTTGTTAAAACATTCATCTTTCCATTAGCACTCTAAAGGTGCTTTTCTTGCTATGTGAGATCCTTCTTCTTCTGCACTTAAACATTTGTCAACCCTTCTAGATAATTCCTAATATTTGTTTCTAATATTGCTTGATTTAAAAACCATGGTATGACTCTGTCATTTTATTCCAGTCACTAGTCCTCCCTTCTGAAGTAATTTTTATCCCCCTTAATAATTCTCAAATCACGCTTATTAACCATTTAATTTCTTTAAAAATAAGTAGGTAAGTACCAATGACTAGCAATAGTAATCCTATTGTTAACCAGGTAGGTCCACTAGATACACTGTCCCTTTTGATGGATGACCAGGGAGCAATTTCTGGTTAAGTGACTTACTGAAGGTCACACAGTAGGCAAACGAGGGCTGAAGGAATCAAACCCTGTACCACACAAACTACAGCTTGCAACTATTACATCTGCACCAACTGTCAGCCATGCAAGTAATGCCTATGGAAATGTCTAAAAATATAATTTCAATCCAATCTAACCAAATTATGGTATATTTAAGAAGATTAAGTAAATTGAGTTCTTGCTACTAATTCATAACTTCCATTCCAAACACTTTTATATATTTCCTCATAAATCCAGCCCTCTGTTGTTATATGTCCCCTTCTGTGCCTTCCCTGATACATCCTCCCTCACAACTGCCAATCAGGTTACAGGCCCCCATCTATAAATAATATTCTCTATGGAAATCTTATTTCTCCATAGATTCTCCTAAGCTCAGTAACATTAGTTTTAGGAGGAATTTAAATGCATGCCAGTATAATTCCTCACTTCTACCAATTGCCATTACAAGTCTCATATTATTTTTTTTTCTCTTCCATCACTAATGGGATCCCTGTTGTAATTAGTGTTATTACTCCCCATGTTCTTTGACCCTGATGTTTTGCTGAATGTTGACCTTGAAATCCTTCATTTGTCAAATTCACGTGCTCATTTGCAAACAAATGTGTCTCCTGTAACACTGCTATTTGCATCCTGCACAATTCAATTCTCTTTTTTGTCTATACCTATAAAGCCATTTACATTTCATGTTAATGTTGACAAAGTAGTCATTCTGATAAAAAGCAATTACTCCCACATATTATACATGACAGTTTTGAATAAATACTTTAAAGTTCTCTCACCTCTTCATTAAATTCACTTTGTTGCTGGTCTTCTTATTGTAATTATGATCCACCAACTCTGCTCACTGATTATGATTAGCTATTGGAATTTTTCTGTTGCTGAAGTATTTCAATGATAAAGTTCATTTCTGGGCTTTCTTATTAACAGAAAATTGAGAAGCAGAGTCACATTCAACATGCTGACTCACTCTCTGCTTACTAAATTTAATTTCCTCCACAGCATATCCTGCTTCTAAAAAACACACCAGAAAAAGTATTCTGTAGACAGCTGGATATAGCAAATTAAATCTCACACCTGCCTTTTTAATCACCTGATTGCTGTGATTAAATTTATTCTGTTTTGCCTGAATGATCATTTATCACAAACACTCTGGTGTCTCTAGTTTTTAGAACTTTTCTTCTACTATTTTGTTAGGAGCAACTCTTTTACTGAGTATGATTACATCTTTCAGATGGTCAGATTTGGAGCATGCACATGTGTCATTTCAATTAACACATCTTGCTGTGTAGCACCAATCCAGTTACTTAATTATTATACAATTAATATAATCTAATCTTTCTAGTTTCCCTGGTATAGAAAAAAAAAGCTCAGGTTTTATCTTCATGCTTTATCTTCTGTCTCTGTCTTTTGACTTGAAAAATACTTGTTCAGCTGGTCTTTTCTTCATTTCAGTTTATTTCTGTAGTTTTGTCAGCTCACCTGAATGCCTACTTAAAACAACTGTTTTTCTTCTATATTCCTCTGGTATCCCAATTATTTTAAAAGCATCTGAGCTTTTCATTGTCTTTGATTTTCCCTTGTTTTTGAAATATCTTCCTTGTTGGCATTCAGCCAATGTAATTACTAGCCATTAACTGATTTTACCAAACATAACTTTTACTGACTATTTTTTTAATGTTCTCTTTGTTCACATTGGTGGAGCTGTAATCAACTTGTTCCTTGCTTAGCCATTTTCTTGCATGTTTCAGGCTTAGAAGAGTTTTAGTAGGATGCACCAGGGGTATAGCTAAACGTTTTTTTGTCTTTGCACGTCAAGCATGTAGATAAAAAGTAGTATACAGCCTACCGGATGCATGTTCATAATACACCCTTTATCTTGAGCTGACCATTTAAGATAAACGTATGTCTGTCTGTATATATATGTATATATATATATATATATATATAATACTGTGAGTGTGTGTGAGAGAGAGAATATGCATAAAGCATTGAATTTTCTACAGTATTAATATGTGGAACAGTGTTCTAATGTACAGCTTCAGTAAGTCACTGGGAAGCTAAAAAGATAAATGCATTGACTTTGGAGAAAATTGTATTTTGTATGCAGGAGACTTTCCTATATCTTTGAAAATCAGGTAAGGACACTTACAATATGAGCTGTAACTTTAATACTTCATGTAGATTGCAACAAAGAATGGCTAGTTCCTAGAGGATTATTAACTGAATTAATAGGAAGTTAACACTGCATTGTAGTCCTTTTCCAGTTCTTCATGCAGGAATAATGTCAGCTGATAGAAAAACTGCCTGCAAGAGAATGTGCAGCACATAAAGAAGAAATTCCCTAAAATGCTGTAGGATTCAATATTTTCTTCAAGCCAATGATTTCCTGCTGATGTGAGATTGTGCACCAGAAGCATCAAGTGGCAAATGTCCTTGTTTGGGAAGCATCAACATGTTTGTTGTTAGATACTCTTTCAAGGGTTGAGATGGCAATATTCTGGATGCTTTTTTTATTACAATGTTGCATGCACTTTTAAATGAAAGCATATATTATTTGTATAAGAACAGACTAAGGATGGCAATAAACATAAAGGGGACTTCCAAGATGGCTCCACTCAGCTTAATTTCAGCTCCCCATGTGAAAAAAGAAAGCGAAATAATTCCACCAGCCTGAGTAGAATTCAGTTACTGGCTAATAAGTACCCAGTTTGTGGCCAACAAAGAAGATATTTAGAAAACCTGAAGGAAAATCAACTAAAAAAAGGAGAAGCAAAAGAGTCTGGGAAGGTCCTACAGCTGTTCAGTAAAAAGCAGTTAAGGCTTCATTTTTGGTACAAGATATGGTTTCCAGTAATTTAGAGGAAAAATAAATCAAATTAATACAGATGTGATTATTTAACACAGATGTGGTGTGTAATGTTGCACCTTTCCCAAATACAAGAACACAAATGTACCGATAAAGATGAGCTCAGTTAGAAAATCCCCAATCAACGTGAGAAGAGCTGAACTCACTAAGGGGATAGAAGCCAAATAAAGGTTTAAATAGCAATATTTCAAACTCCAAACACTATAGAAATTCAATCTATTTAATTCTGAACAGTAAATTGCATTCAAGAGCATTTTCTGAAAAATAAACTCAAAAAGCATAAGATAAAGAAATGTAAATAGTTTGTGAAGAATAAAAGCTATTAAACCTGTGCAAATAGCAGTGATATTAGTACTATATTATAATGCATACAACCCCCAAATTATATATTTTATGTAAACATTCACAAATTTTCATATAATGAAAACTATACAGAAAAGGCATTTAGTGTTAGAACATTCTTGTTAACTAGACATAAGCTTTCACAGGTCTATATTATCTTGTTGAAAGATGTGTTCAGTGAACACATCTTCATCGACAAGTACACAGTGCATCCTGATCAGAAAAAAAAAAAGCGCTTGGCCTAGTAAACAAAAAAAAAAGGTTCAAACCATACATAGTGGGGGGCTTTGCCCGCCACCCCCCCCTAACTAAATATACCAACTCTGAGATTGCACTATAGTGAGGAAAAGGGCAAATCCCCAAAGATGGCCAAGCGCTTTTTCCCTCTGGGAAAAAAGTTGCTGATTTGGCTGTTTGGCGATTACAGATTTTGATGTTTACTTGTCGATGAAGACGTGTTCGTTGAACATGTCTTTTGACAAGATAATATAGACCCGCTTTCACACACAGTGAGAAATTCCTCTACAAGTGTGGGTTTATGAGATATTTACAGACATGTTTAATTATATAATTAGCAAAACAAATAATGGATATCTGTCCAGATTTGCAACTGAAGGTGCAAATATCAAAGTTTTCTTTGGTAACATCAAAAGTTTCACTTAATGTCATGCAACAGTTTGTAAGTAATTTGTTTTTAAAGTATTAAGTACATGTGGAAATAGTGCTTATTTTTATAATTACTAGCAATCAGCTAGTAATGTTTCCAGTATAGTGTGAGAAACCAGCACTGACAGGGAATTGTCCAGTTTTTAACGTTGGTATTTCACACCATACTCCTCAATAAAGTAGCTCTGTCAGTTATGAGAACATAAACATAAATCTGAAAATATGGATAACAAGTGGCAAAGATTAATTTCTGCACTGCATAACATCCTAGACTAACAATCTGTGTATCATTTTTTTGAATAACTCATTCCCTTTCTAATACTGTCTATTATTAGCTGGTTATTTACTTAGTTAAAGAAACCAGACCCAAAACAGTTATGGATGCCATAAGGTGGTATGGGTGCAAATTGGAAGTATACAAAAACAAAGGCATTTTAGGCTTGAGTGAGTTAAAATAAATGAAACATTGGAGTATATCAACTCAAATAACAAAAGGCTTAAAATAATACAGAAGCTTTAACTAGCTATTTAGATGAACTGATAAAACTGCAAAAATCAGAGGCTGGAATGAAGAAAAGGCTGGCTGAGTATGATACTTTTCAAGAAGAGATTTTTCAAAAAATGGTAGGGTTAGAAGACAGAAGGTGCAGAGAAAACCTGAGATTTTCTGTTGTACCAGAGAAACCAGAAGGAATAGAGTATTCATTTTATGAAAGTACAAATAAGCAACTGGACTGGTATTTCACAGCAGACTTGTTAATTGAAAAAGGTACATCAAGTGTATGCTCCAAACCTTGCCATGAGAAAGCAACTATTCACATAAAAACATTGATCCCTCTCCATTTTCAAACACAACTTAGATCTATGGATGGGAAACAGGAAATGTATCCCAGGACTTCCACCTGTACTACTACTGGACAGATGCTACTCCTAAATGCTTTATTCCATGGATCTGTGGTATGATCCCAGTTATTCTCCTTAGGGGTGATATATATATATATAGAGAGAGAGCGTGACCATGGGATGGGTAAGGCCAGTCTATAACCAAATGGGAGTAGGTCATTTTGAGCACAAAAAGGGGAAATGGCTAGACTTAAAATGGTCCACAAGTGCAGCTAGCCTATGACTTACCTAGCTGTCTGTAGGTGTAAGCAATTAATTTAAAGATAGTGCAATATTTCTTAAAGCTGAAAATTAATGGTTTCTGAAAGCATACAAGCTGTTTTTCACATCTGGAAGGGGAATAGAGATACTAAAGGAACATGCATCAACTATGTAAGTGGGTCTTAGCACTTTAACATAGGTAACCATAATTTTAGGTTAGGCAATACCTGTGGGGTTAAGCTGTCAATTCTGGCCAATTGTTCCCATCTGGAGGAATAAACCTCATTTTTTAAAAGACTTGCATTGTTTTATGTGTTTATTGTAAGTTAATAGTTTATGGGGGTGTGAATCTGCCAGCCCAGCTAGCTAGAAATTTGTAAATGATTCTATGTCATTTGTAAATATTAGTATGATCCATAGGGTTGCCTTACAAATGTACGAAAACTATATGTTTTGTGTGTTAAACTGTATGTTATGTGCTGAGCTTCAAAAATGTAACCACAGTGCACCCTGCCAAAAACAACAGAAATGTATATGGACTTTATGCCTATGCAAATGTGTGTTTTCATGGTAGAAGTTTGAATATACAGAGTTAACTTGCAACATTCTAAGAAATAAGTTGACAAGTAAATAGTTTTATGATGGTGTTTACCACAGCTAGAAGACAGAGTGTCTACAGCTAGAGTTTCTTTCTACTGTCTCAGGACAGAAATAATTACTAGATTTCAAAGGCAAAAGTGTGTAACAGTTTTCTGACTTCCATTTTCAGGCAAGCTTCTAACAGATAAGTGTCAGCTTCTAAGAAATAAGTATTCCTGACACTTAGGTGCTAACTTTTAAGTTTCTGTTGGCCTGGAAACTAAAGGCAGTGGTGACAATAATGATGTAATCTCAGGTAACCCAGCAGAAATGTTTGATAGTAATTTAAGAACAATCTCAGAGAGTGAGTCTGTGCATTTTGGATTTGTATTTGGACCTAAAAACATCCTCTCACCAGTACTTGCCTTGCTCTGTAAGTAAGACTTAGATCATAGTATTTCTTCTAGAGATAGATAGGAATACAGTAAGATCAGTCTGGATGTTTTCTGTATTTATGTGAGACTGTCCTGCAATGTTGTTTTAAAATATTTCCTGTGGTTCTGTACTCTGTTGTCACTGTATTGAGTTATTGAGTATTGTCTTGTTCTGTTATTTATTATTAAATATATTTAAACCTTTTAATTGTGGCTGGTTTGTTAGAGATATTTGAGCTCTTAGAGTACTTGCATATGTATTTGATAACACTGTATCAGCCACTCCTAAATAGCCTTCAAGTCTTGGACACACTTACCATTTGGATAATAGTAACACTGGATGGTAGAATTGGTCACCCTTTGGGAAGGGCCTTATATAGTAGCTGATAAATAAGAGTGGTTGGTGGCAGCTGGTACTGCCTTATAGTCTCGGCAGAAGGGGCCATAGCTAGTGAACCTGTGCCAGCCTTTCCCAGGAGTGTGTCTGTCTGTGTGTTTGTATATAAATCAATTCTCAAAGTGTGTGTGTGTGTGTGTGTGTGTGTGTGTGTGTGTGTGTGTGTGTGTGTGTGTGTGTGTGTGTGTGTGAGCTACTTGGGCAGGGACACAAAGCACTGGTTAGACAGAGAGGGTGCTAGAGGTGTTGGATTAACTACTCGGCTGATATCTTAACCCTATAGCTTTGCCAGTGGGAAGTCTTATTGGGGATCTGGAGAGAGAGAGAGGGAGAAACCAGCCCCAGACTGACTGTGATCTCTGTGTGCTATTAAGGGAAATTGTACTTTACTGTGTGTGTACTTTGTCATTCTCCCAAGGTGTAGGTCCCTCACTCATGCTAGTGGTGAGGATTGAGGCTCCTTGATTACTGGACCAGTGCAGGGGCATCACATATTAATTGTTTGTCAGTGGTGGGATAGCCACATCACCTATTAGTTGGCTGATAGTGGTGAGAGAGCCACATCACCTATTAATTAGCTTGTAGTGGTGTGGATATTGAATTCCTGTAGCTTGTGTACAGTGATCACTGAAGGTGCTTGTACTCTTGATCAGCCACACAGTGAACATTCAGAGTTCATATCACAATTGTTTTATTTCTTTTGTTAGCTAATTTAGTCAGGGAGAGCAGGCAAGCATGTCAACAGAGGTGTATGGCAAGCTGACAAGGAGCCAGTTGGCTGAGATGTGCCAGGCTAAGGGACTGGTACCTGCCAACCTGACTAAGGCAGACATGATTGCAGCTTTAGTTACAGCCATATCAGAGAATAGCAACCAGGAGGACATTCAGACTGGCCATGGAGATATACAACTCTCAGAGAATGGACACCTCAACCTTTTCACAGAGGACTTAGAAATCCAACTGGAGTTAGAGACTTGAGTTGGAGGCCAAGCATGGAAATATAAGCAGCAGAGAGACTGAGATGTCTGCAGGCTGAGGAGAATGAGAAAGTGCTACACCTGGAAGCTGAGGAGAAGGAGAGGCAGAGGCAATATGAAAAGGAGATGCTGATTCTTCACCAGAGTCATGGAGGTAATGTGGAAGGGAGTAACAGAGCCAACAAAGGTCAGTACATTTCTTCCACAATTTACAGAGGGGGATAATTTTGATAGTTTCATTCATATGTTTGAGAGGGTATGTAAACAATATGATATTGACCAAGGGCTGTGGGTATGGTTTTTGACCCCCTTACTCCATGGTAAAGCTGTAACTGTTCTGTCCAAACTGTCTGATAATGACTGCCTAAATTGTAATGTTGTAAAGAACTGTTTGCTAGACTTTTTTAAGTTAACACCTGAAGCTTATAGGAAAATTTATCATGAGCATAGATGCAAGGCAGATGAAAGTGTGTGTGAATATGTTGCTGAACTAAGCACTTATTTTTATAGGTGGGTGAGTGGCTGTCAGGTCACCACTTTTGAAGGGCTGGCAGATGTTTTGGTGGGGGAACAAGTCCTTAGCACTTTGCCTGAGGACATGAGAATCTGGTTAGGTGATGGACATTGCCTTACTGTAGATGAGTTGGGAAAGATGGGAGGCCTATACCTAGCAAGCAGGACATCCCTGCACAGGAAAAGGACACAGAGTGCTGCTCATGGGTCTAAGGGAACCCATGGTGGGCAGCCCAGACTGCTCCAACAGAATCTGCCAGTAACAGGGGAAGCCACTAGTCCAGGTACACATCCAGGATCTACGGTTAAATGTTTTAAATGCAACCAGTAGGGCCATGTAGCATATAGATGTCCATGGAGGCAAGGTGGAGAACAAAAGGTGGGAGAGCCAGTAAGTGGGAAGGACAAAATGCCAACAGTAGGTTGTGTTGAGACAACAAGGGTACCAAACTATCATCCTGCAGATGTCCTGGTAGGGAATGATTTTGATAATGCAGTACCATGTGTTCATGCAGTTACATGCAGTCAGGCTTGGAGACAAGCATACGGGTCTGGCAGCCTGGGGGACACCCAGACAGACCACACACTTGCAGCCAGGACTGATAAGGTGGTTACTTCAGGGAGAGAGCTACCCTGTAGCAGTGAGATTGAAGGTGAGCCACAGCTGCTTGTGGGTACTGATGTTCCCTTGGACAGAGTGACTGCAAGGGCAGAGATGAGTAGTAATACCCAGGCTGACAGTGAGGCACTGCTGTTAGAGGATGCAAGACTTCCTATGGAAGGGGACCTGGGAAGGGTTACAAAGGGAGACTTGAGACAGGCTCAGCTCTTAGACCCTACATTACAAGGCCTGAGGGAGGTAGCTAGTGAGGCACCTAATTCTCAAGGGAAGGAGGATTATGTATACTGTAACAAAGGGTTACTGTACAGAGAGTGGATCCCTAAGGGAGGGCTAGAAGGTGAGAGAATACAGCAGTTGGTAGTGACCAGAGACTACAATCTGGCACTTCTAGCCATGGCCCATGATATTCCGTTTGGAGGTGATATGGGCATAAAACATACAAAGAGATGTATTATGCAGAACTTCTATTGGCCTGGGATATCCAGAGATGTAACAGGTTACTGCAGGACCTGTGAACAGTGCCAAAAGGTAGGCAAGGCAGGAGACAAGGTGAAAGCTCCTTTGATGCCTTTGCCTATGATTGAAGAGCCATTTCAGAGGGTATCTATGGATATTGTGGGGCCTCTAAGTACCCCAAGTTCCACAGGGAAACAGTATATTCTAGTGGTAGTAGATTATGCTACCAGATACCCAGAGGCAGTGGCTGTGTCCTCCACTGAGGCAGAAAAGGTGGCAAATGCTTTGTTAGAGATTTTCATCATGGTAGGTTTCCCAAAAGAAATACTGACTGATAGCTGTGCCAATTTCATGTCAGACCTGCCGGCTTGTCTGTGGAAGTACTGTGCAGTGAAGCACCTAAAGCTCACCCCCTACCACCCCCAGACTAATGGTCTTGTTGAGAGGTTAAACTCTACACTCAAGACCATGCTACAGGCATTTGCAGACCCTTTTAAGAGGGACTGGGACAAATATTTGCCCCATCTGTTGTTTGCTTACTGAGAAGTTCCCCATGAATCCACAAGTTTTTCACCCTTTGAGTTGTTGTATAGGGATAGGGTGAAGGGACCTCTAAATTTAATTTGAGAAGAGTGGGAGGGGAAGTGTGAATCCCACAAAGAGTCTGTTGTGGCATATGTCCTAAACCTTAAGACAAGGCTCAGGGAACTCATGGGTTTGGTCCAGGAGAACCTGGCAGAAGTCCAACAACAGAAAAAGGTCTGGTATGACAGGAATGCTCGAGCTAGAGAGTATGCTGTAGGGCAGCAGGTAATGGTTCTCATTCCTGTCAGACACAAGCTGCAGGCAGCTTAGGAGGGACCTTACAAGATGGTAAGGAAGGTCAGTGATGTTAACTACATGGTAGAATTGCTAGGCATTTCCTGTATCTCCTCAGTGAGGCTCGGACTGACACCTCAGTGGAAAGGGGTAGCAATGTCCTAGCAATGTCCTACTCAGGTTCGAGAAATCTGAGCAATATTACAGGAGTTCAGGGACATGTTCACTGGGAAACCAGTATGCACCCACCTGGTGCAGCACCATGTGAATACAGGACCCCAAAGGCCTATTAAGCAGGCCCCTTATAGGGTGCCTGAGAGAGTCAAACAGACTCTGAGGGAGGAGATACAGGAAATGTTGGAACTAGGGTTAATTCAGGAGTCCAGCAGTCCCTGGGCCTCCCCAATGGTGTTGGTACCAAAGAAGGATGGCAGCACCAGGTTCTGTGTGAACTACAGGAAATTAAATAGTCACACAGAGTCAGATGCTTATCCCATGCCTAGGACAGATGAAACCCTAGAGCAGCTGGTTAGGGCTAAGTATCTTACCAAGGTTTATTGGCAGGTGCCTTTGACTCCCAATGCTAGAGAGAGGTCAGCCTTTGTGACTCCTTTTGGCTTGTATGAGTTCACAAAGATATCCTTTGGGATGAAAAATGCCCCTGTGACTTTCCAGAGGCTGGTAGATCATATCCTAGCAAGAGCAGGAGATTTTGCCCTTGCTTACCTAGATGACATTGCCATCTATAGACATTCCTGGCAAGAGCACCTTCAGTATGTCAGGGAGGTGCCGGGCAGATTATAGAGGGCAGGGTTGAACATTAAGCCCAGCAAATGTCAGATGGGTATGGCAGAGGTCTCCTACATAGGAGATAGAGTGGGGAGTGGGAAGATCAGGCCAGAACCTGCCAAAGTGTAAGCCATTCAGGTATGACCTGCACCTGTTACCAAAAAGCAGGTCAGGGCATTTTGTAGGGACAGCAGGGTACTACAGAAAGTTTGTCCCCAATTATAGTACCATAGGTGCTCCCCTCATAGACCTGACAAGGAAAAACAGGCCAGATAAGGTAGTGTGGACACCAGCATGTGAGCAGGCATTCCAGAAGCTTAAAGGAGGGGAGGACCTCTGTGTTAGCCAGTCCAGATTACTGCAAAGAATTTGTTGTGCAGGTGGATGCTTCAAACCATTGGGTGGGGGATTGTACTTAGCCAGATTTCTTCCGAGGGAGAAGAGCACCCAGTGGTTTATCTCAGTCATAGACTCCAACCCAGGGAGGATTGCTATACAACTGTAGAAAAGGAATGTCTAGCCATAGTGTGGGCACTGCAGAAACTTCAGCCTTATCTATATGGAAGGAAATTCACTGTAGTTACAGACCAGAATCCCTTAACATGGCTACATCGAGCCAGCCAGCAAAATGCCGAGTTACTAAGGTGGAGCCTAGGATTGCAAGCATATGAAATGTCAGTGCAGCACCACAGTGGTGTTAGCAATCCCAATGCAGATGGGCTCTCAAGACAGAGAATGAGGTAAGATATTCCTAGATAGACTCAAAGTTCTCAAGCAATGTTTCTCAAGGGTCACTTGAAAAACTACCTTGAATTCTCGGGGGGGAGGGATGTGAAGCTGCCAGCCCAGCTAGCTAGAATTTTGTAAATAATCCTATGTCATTTGTAAATATTAATGTGATCCATAGGCTTGTCTTATAAATGTAAGAAAACTGTATGTTATGTGTGTTAAACTGTATGTTATGTGCTGAGCTTCTAAAATGTAACCATAGTGTACGTTGCTGAAAAAGAGCAGAAATGTATATGGGCTATATGCCTATGCAAATGTATGTTTTCATGGTAGAAGTTGGAATTTATGGAGTTAACTTGCAAGAAAATAAGTTGCGAAGTAAAGTGTTTTATGATGGTGTTTACCACAGCTAGAAGACAGAATGTCTACAGCTAGAGTTTCTTTCTATTGTCTTAGGACAGAAATAATTACTAGGTTTCAAAGTCAAAAGTGTGTAACAGTTTTATGACTTCCAGTTTCAGGCAAGCTTCTAAAAAATAAGTATTCCTGACACTGAGGAGCTAACTTTTATGTTTCTGTTGGCCTGGAAACTAAAGGCAGAGGTGACAAGAATGATGTAATCTGAGATAACCCAGCAGAAATATTTGATAGTAATTTAAGAACGATCTTAGAGAGTGAGTCTGTGCATTTTGTATTTGGACCTAGAAACATCCTCTCACCTGCACTTGCCTTACTCTGTAAGTAAGGATTTGATCAAGTATTTATCCTAGAGATAGATAGGAATATAGTAGGATCAGCCTAGATGTTTTCTGTATTTATGTGAGATTGTCCTGCAATGATGTTTTAAAATATTTCCTCTGATTCTGTTGTCACTGTACTTAGTTATTGAGTATTGTCTTGTTCTATTATTACTTATTATTAAATATATTTAAACCTTTTAATTGTGGCTGGTTTATTACAGATATTTAAGCTCTTAAAGTACTTGCATATGTATTTGGTAAGACTGTACCAGCCACTCCTAAATAGGCAAGTCTTGGACACACCGTTTGGATAATAGTAACATTGGACAGTAGAATTGGTCACCCTTTGGGAAGGGCCTTATATAGTAGCTGATAAATAAGAGTGGCTGGTGGCAACTGGTACTACCTTATAGTTTGGGCAGAGGTGGCAATACTTAGTGAACCTGTGCCAGCCTTCCACAGGAGTGTCTGTGTGTTTGTATATGAATCAAATCTCAAAGTGGGTGTGTGTGTGTGTGTCAGCTACTTGGGCAGGGACACAAAGCACTGGTTGGACAGAGTGTGTGCTGGAGGTTTTGGCTTGACCTCTCGGATGAGATCTTAATCCTATAGCTGTACCAGTGGGGAGTCTTATTGGGGATCTGGAGAGAGAGAGAGATAAACCAGCCCCAGACTGACTGTGATCTCTGTGTGCTCTTAAGGGAAATTGTACTTTACTGTGTGTGTACTTGTCATCCTCCCAATGTGCACGTCCCTCACTGGTGTTAGTGGTGAAGATTGAATCTCCTTGATTACTGGGCCAGTGCAAGGGTGTCACAGGGGGTATTTGAAAATGTATTTAGTTTTTTGTTTAAGGATTTTCATTTAAACATAGTCTTGAAAATGTGACATAGGTTCAAATAAAGATGAGAAGAAACAACTGTATGAAAGATCAGTCTGCCAAACATTGTGTGCATGTAACACAAAAGATGTAAATACCCATTGAAAAAAAAAACTGTTGTGCATAGTAGGTGAGGGCAATAACTTTTTATCATAATGGCTGTGCTATCCATATTATCATGGAACGTAAATGGCTTAAAGGCATAAACAATAAGGAAAGCATATTGAATTATAATAAAAATACAGTGTGCAAATAGAAACAATGCAGGAGACAAATTTGGAAAGAAATGAGCAAGTGAGTTTGATAAAGAAATGATTTCAGGAAAGATATTGAGCAGAATATCAGGGACAAAGGAGAAGTTGAATAACTGTACTAAATGCTAGAGGAGTTCCAATAGTGATAGACAGAAAAAAGATAATAATGGTAGCTTTGTGGTAGTAAGGGGCTATTTGGAAGGAAGGAAGATTACATTGGCATTTGTTCTACCAAAAACTGCTATTTTGGAGCTTAAGACATTTTGAGAGAAATAGTCTGCCTTCAGCAGGTAATATCACTTATAGGTGTAGGCTGGAACTTGATTTGCAATAGTAAGGATGCATCTGGGGGACCTGGAAGAGAAAATATAAAAAATAGGGTAGATGTCTTAAGAAATGTATGAAAATATACAGTATGGAAGATGTGAATTCAGTAGTAGGATCTCTGAGAGAATTCAAGGTACAATAATTGAACTAGACTAGATAGAAATGACATTTCACATGAATGTATGTATTTAATTGAAAGCTTTGACAAACATCCAATAACTAATTCAGATCATGCACCAATAAAAACTAAGATGAAATGCAGGGTAATAAAGTAAAAATAAGGCACTGATGCTTTCCCACCTACCTGTTAAAAAGAGAAGAATTTAAGGAATGGGTAGTGGAAATTATTCAAGAGTTATTCGGAAGGCAGGAATTTATTCTGGAGTTATATGAAAAGGTAGGGCCGGATTTACGAATGCTTGCATGTAGTTGTAGAGTAGTGTAAGACATCAAACAGGCAATATGTCTGCCGTGCGATCCAGAAACAGCTGGCAGGGGCGTGCACGAGAGCTGCTAAAGATACTCTTGCACGGACAGCATCATGGTATGCAAATTACCTCATTTGTTGGTGAAAGCTATGCAAATGAGGTAAATTTGCGATGCAGGAAACACTAACCTGTCCGTGGAAGATTAGTGCTATCTGCAGAAATGTACTCCGTTGGTAATGGAGTACCGTTCTGCAAATAGCTAAACAGAGCTATGACAGCTCCAAATAAAGGATGCATACAGTTGAGGAAGCATGCCAATGGTCAAATATAAGGCCATTGGCATTTATAAATGTTTAAAAATATACAAAATCTAACTTTTTTTTTCCCTGATCTGCGATGTTTAGGCATAGCACAGCACCGCGCAAATGTGCGGCACTTATAAAAACAAGAAAATAATAAAAAAAAAGCCAAAAATAGGCATTTTCACTAAAAAGCTTATTCTGCCATTCAGATGAATGGCAGGCTGAAGACAACATGGTTACTGAGTAGTGGCTGCTAAGGGGGGGGAAGCTCAGTGTCAGAGATGTAACCATGCATTAGTAGGAAATCCTATGCAAATGAGGCTATGGATAGTGAATCCCAATTTTCCCCAGCATGTGAGCCATGTCCCATTAGTGTAAGAGTAGGAGTAGGTGAGTAGTAGAGTAGACTATAAGTGACATCATGAGGGGGTGTGTCAGACAGGCTGTAAGCTAACTGGAGTACAGTGGCTTATGTTTGCTTTGAGTTGCTCAGGATTGCAAGAGGCGTGCCTACAGTTGTCCTATTTGAAAACCTCAAACCAAATGTGCAAAATGTTAAAAGATAGGAAACTCCTTGCAAACATGCACACAGCATGTGCTCGTGTGTTTGCGCTTGTTTGCACGGAGCTTCCCCCAGTCAGAAACAGAAAGGCAAAAGGAAGGAAAAGAAGTAGTAGGAAGTTAACCAAGGAGAACTAGCAGAGCTGCCAGGTGAAATATATCAGAATCAGCCAATTACACAGGCAGCAGACTAGCCCAGCCCAGCACTTTAAACTCTACAAACAGCATTCCCCCCTGTTTTTTCCCAAGAACTCTGCAACACTGCAGTATACAAAGAGGGAAAGCTTAAAAAGCTTAAGTCAGACAAAATGTTAGGGGCTACTCTTGCTATCATAAACCAACATGTGCAAGGTGCTGAGGGTGGTGATGTTGTGAATGCTGCTGAGCAACCCACACTGAGGAGACGTAGAAGAGTGTACAGACCCAGGGTAACCTACCAGGGGCTACATGAGCTGGAGATAGTGGAGCACAAATGGGTGGACAGAGACCTCCTACAGCAAATTGTTGAGCTGCACTGGCCACGCCTCACACACAGAACCAGCAGAGGGGAACTCATCATAGTGGATACCAAGGTATGTGTTGGCATAAGAATACTAGCTACAGGTACCTTCCAAAGGCCAACTGGTGATATGATGTGGATTTCACAGGCATCAGCATCCAGGGTACTCCACTAGTTCCTGGATGCCATGTCAGTACATGTCGGTGACCATGTATATTTCCCCAATTCCCATGAGGCACTGGCCAGCAATATGCATCTTTTCCACCAAATAGTAGAATAACCTGAGGTAGTGGGTGCAATAGACTGCACGCACATATGCATCAAAGCACCACCCGGTGAGCAGGGTAGGGTCTACATCAACCACAAGGACTTCCCCTCCATCAACTGCCAGGTCGTGTGCGATGCCCAGGGCATAATAATAAATGTGTGTGCTGGCTGCCCTGGAAGCTCTCACAGTTCCCACATTTGACATCTGATGCAGCTGTACCAGAGATTTGCCAATGGGGACATCCATGATAGTCACCTAGTGGGGGCTGCTGGATACGCACTGGAGCCATGGCTGATGACACCCATCAGAAATGCACACACACCTGAACAAGAACTCCATAATGAGGTACATGCACAAACAAGAAACATAATTGAGCGTGTGTTTGGGATGCTCAAGTCACGGTTCCGGTGCCTGGACACATCTGGTGGAGCCTTGCAGTACTCACCAACTACATGTACCCAAATTGTTATGGTATGTGCCATGCTAGACAATATGATCCTGTGGAAATAGCTGCAGTAGGAACAGCATGGGGCAAGGCCAAACAGCCCCCCACCATTGCCAAGGCCTGCACAGGCACAGCGTGACTCAGAGGAGGAACAACCTGAGCCTGCCCCAGTAGGCAGAAGGAGGCATGCCCAGTATGCCCTGGCCTTGGCAAAGAGGCAACGCATAGCACATACACTGACTCAGTAGGAACCCTGGAAATGACACCTCTCTCTGACTCGCACATACAGTAAAAGGGATGCCTAACTAGACACTACCTGTTTTCAAACATGTATAGGGAGTGTACTATGTGCATCCAACATAGGCAGCCATGCAGCACAACCTGAGGCATGAGTGCCCTATTTTAAGCAATATAAGGCACTGCTAAGCAAATTTTACCAGTATTGAGCGTATTTAAATCCAATTGCGCATAGCTGCGCACCATGCTAAGCAGCGCAACGTCAGGCAAAGTTGGGCAAAGTCGAGCAAAGTCGGGTAAACATGCTCACACTTGCTTTACTGTTCCTTAACCAGTCAAGTCTGCCCAGCAGAAAAATAAAAAGCAGTGACAGGGCTCAAACTCAGGATACTGTGCACTATAGTCACAGTACTGAACCACTAAGCCATGGCAGCATTTCACTGGCACAGACACAAATTAAGTCACTCACACATACCAGTTGGAGGGTCACATACCTAACAGTCACAGCCAGCAGGACAATTGTAGACAAACGCAAACACAAACAAATGCTGTATCATGCCCTCTGAAGAGGCATATGAGTAACCTCTCCCCAGGCCTATGCAGACAGATAACAGCAGGCCAGGCAGTGTGATGTGGGTTGGGTAGGCTATGAAGTCGCAAACTAATATGCGTGTAATTGGAAGCTAAGGTGTGTAATACAGTGGTATGCCTCAAGCCAGTATGATAGGCAACAGTACAGACTGAAATGGAGTACCTGACATAGCAGTGCAGACCTAGCAAATGTGTATAAGTGTCAGGTGTACCCCTCATCCTATGTACACCCACAGTAACAATCAGGTGTGCCCCCGGGTAGAAATGTACAAATAATAGCTGTCCCCCCTGTATGTAGAAATGTTGCTAAGTCTATGCAAATTGACTCATGGAAGCCCTGCAGGCACAGCGTGCTTCCTGTCGATGTACAGCACAAAGGTGAGCCCTGAAGTAAAAACCAACTTGATTTTTCACACACATATAGTATATATGCCCATAGTGGGCATGCTCACACACTTACAAATTTAGCAAATTTCAGTCAGCAACATACTGAAAGGTCATACTGGGCATGCTCACACACTTAGGCCATGTCTGAGTACAGCAGTGGGCCACACATATCTGGCAGTTGCAGTTCTTACTCCAGACACTTGTCACTATTCACCAATCCTGCCTTGCGCACACAGTGATATGAAAACAGACCCATATAATATATTGGACCCCTGTCATAATCAAACTATGTTCTGCAAGTACTTAATTTGTTCAAAGAAAGTAAAAATCCAAAGAAGATCAATAAATCTCTGATCAGTATCATGAAGAAACAATGAGCACTCCTAACATTATCCAAGCCATGTTCTTGCAAAAATATTGCCAAAGAGTCCATAGAAAACCATGAAGCTTTCTTTAGCTATGTCATAAATATCAGTGTAGACTCATATATGTTCTGAGTCAGTGCAAAGTATAAATGAATACATGTACATGACTGACATTGCCAACATCTTGTCAGACAGGTTCATACATATTTACCCCCCTCGCACTGACAAAAGGTCCCATTACCATACCTGGAGACTGTGAAAAGCCAGAAATCACATATACAATGGTTAAACAGCTCTATCCAAACCTAAAAACAAGGTGTCTATGGGATGACATGGTGTCCCTGGCTGTGTCATATGTGAACTCCAAAACAAACAGACCCTGCACCTGAACAGTCTGTTGAGACTCACCCTTTGTACAGGATATGAAACTGTTGAATGGGTTACAGCAATGTTTTGCACACTCCACAACTGTTGGTGCACAACAGACCATGGGAACTATTGTCTTATAAGCCTAATAAGCCTGATCTGCAAGGCCATGAAGTTCATCATTATGGAACTCATAAGCAGAGCTATTGGGAGCCTGCAAGCACCCAACCCTACCCATTTTGGTTTGGTCAGGGGCAGATCATGGTCCCTAAACCTGCTAGAGAGTTTTCAAGGCAGTTACCCAGGACATACATCAATGAAATGAGCTCCACACGGCCTACATAGACCTTGAAAAGCCCTTTTCCAACATCCCACACACATGTCCTATCCACCTGTGCATAAACACTTATGTCATCTGATGGATTGCCAACTGGGGCACAGATAGATCCCACAAGATAAGAAGTGTGGTCTCCCTGTTGGACTGTAAGCTGGTAACAACTGCTGTCCCCCATCACTAAGTCCTGGGACCCCTCCTGGCTGGTGTATACTTTTCAGAAATACAATCAAACACACGAGGACTATGGTTAGCAAAGTTTGTGGATGATTGCAGAAAGGTTGTCATAATCAATGTTTGGGACAACAGAGACATCCTTAAAAAGGGTCTCAGTCAGACAGATGTGGTGTCAAAATTATGGCCTCAAGCTACAGTCATACAAATACCACATAGGTGCCAACACCCTAAATATGGAGGTAATAATAAGGGATCTATGGACACATGAGGATAGTCATCTCTACTTCTAGAAACACATTCACAAAGTGGTTAGAAAATCATGCTATGTTTTCCCACAAATTGCCAAGGTCTTTGCATGTAGGACAAAGGAGGTTCCCCTCTACTCATCAGTCATCAGACCCATCAGAGAGTATCACGGCACACTTGCGATGAATCTGACTAGGCACCTTCAGCAGCTGGAAAGACCACTGAAGTACCTCAACAAGAGGATTACTGGCCTCAAACAGTTTTCCCATGCAACAAGACTGAAGTTAACTCAATCTGTACTCTGTTGCATACTGTGTACTCAGGCGATCTCTGCCCAACAGACAGGTCCATGTCCAATCCAGAACTGGTGTACATGCTCTATCTGAAATAAACCCAAGCTCACTGTGCCACATGCTCTAGGGATATCATCATCACAACAATAAATAGAACATGTTGGAGGGATACATTACTAACTCACAGACCTCCCTTGCTTTGGGACAGGCTCCCAACCTACATTAAGCTGAGTCCCTCACTGACACTCTTGCAGAGGAGATTGATGAGTGTATGTGAAACTGAACTGTCACACCATGGATCACTTCATCAGCTCCTCTACACAGAGGCCTAGGGAACTAACCCCATGTGTGGTGATAGCTGCACACTCTGGCCATACTAATATATGCCTTCAGGCAGATAGCCTATTACCTACCTATTTACCTATATATATGTAGGGGGAACACAGTATAATAAGCCAAAGATGGATGGGCAGAGATGTATGTAATAGGGTGATCATGACAGGGAGCCATCCAGGACTGTCCCACCCAGCACACATCCCAATGGCACAAAATACATGAGGTGCACATCTCACCCACTGTACATAATAGCCACCAGTATCTGTAAGCATTACAGTGTTTGTGGTGCATGTGCCTGCTGTACAACATGACTGTACAATGAAGTACACATCTACTATCTGTAGACATGTACCTGTCACATAGGTTCATAGGTATGTAGTAGACTATCTTCACAAAGGCATATATTAGCCTAGGCAAGTTGTGCAGCTTTCACCACCCCATTGGGTAGTCTCCTAAGCCCTAGTTCTAATAGTCAGTACCCTAAGCCCCTTCTAGTGGGGCTGCTGATGTGATGCCTGGCGTGAATTGTCTGTTTCCCATCCATTCATCAAGGTTCCTATTGACGAGTGTCAGCGAGGGGCTCTGTATGATGTACATTGGGACTCTGTTCCACAGTAAGGCAAGTATCTGGGATGGTACTCTAATCCACCAGCATGTTGTATTCATTGTTGTGGTGAGGTTCATATCCCTGGAGTGTGTAGTGTGACTCAATTTTGTTATCCGTAGATGGAGCATGTTCAACAGTTATGTGTTGGACATGGCTCTGTATGTTAGGCAGAGTGTGCCTCTGAGTAAGCAGTACACAACGGAGAACAGATTTAGTTTTACCAGTTGTGTTGCATAACACAACTGTTTGAGGCCAGTAATCCTCTTGGTGAGGTACCTCTGTGGTCTCTCCAGCTGCTGGATATGCTTAGTTGAGTACATCCAAAATGGTGCATTGTACTCAATGATGGGTCTGATGACTTAAGAGTAGAGGGCCAACACTACCGCTTTTGACCCTGATGCAAGCCCTTTGTTGATCAGGTGGGCCACATAGGATTTCCTAATCACTTTGGCAACATGGTTGTCAAAGGAAAGATGACTATCTACTTATGTCCCTAGATCCCTTATTACCTTGTCTGTTTTTAGGGGGTAACACCTATGTGGTAGTTTATGGGTACTTTTTTCCCCAAAGGGGATTACTATGCATTCTTTCACATTGAGCTTGAGGCCATGATTCTGACACCACACATCTGTCTCATAGAGTCCCTTCTGGAGAATATTTGTGTCATCCGGGGAATCTATTATGGCAAACACTTTACAGTTCCAGGCAAAATTAGTCAACCACAACCCTCCTGTGTTGGCATGTACTTTTGAGAAGTCTATACCAAACAGGAGGGACCCCAGGACTGAACCCAGGGGGACACCAGTTGTTACCGGTGTAGAGTCTGACATGTAGCCAGCAACTCTTAATTTGTGGGATCTATCTGTGAGCCAGTTTGCAATCCATCTTGTGATGTATGGATTCATGCCCAGGTTGGTAAGTTCATCTATGATACCTGACTGGGGAATGGTGTCAAAGGCCTTAGTGAAGTATAGGTAAGCTGTGTGGAGCTCCTTTCAATCATCTGTAGCCTGTGTAACTGTCTCAAAGATATTCACCCAGTTCAGGAGGCGTGATCTGCACTTGATGAAGCCAAACTGGGTGTGCTCAACTGTGTGAAGGTTCCCAATGTCTTTATTGTTGACTTCCATTATGATTGGCTCCATTGCCTTGAAGATCAGACTCGTCAGGCTCATAGAGTGTGAACGCCAAGGGTCTTTTGTGGCACCACCCGTGTGGAGTGGGAAGAACGTTGCTGTGCAACATTCTATGGGTACATATCCTGTAGAGAGGATGTAGAGAGAGTTGTAGGTATCCTTGATGAATATGGATGCATCCCCACCCTATGTGCTATGATCCAGGTTCTGATGCTGGAAGGTATGGAATGAGTAGTATCCTGGTAGTGTTGGTGGGCTCTCTGGGGCCTTGAACTAGGTTTCTGTTACTGCACAGATATCAATATTCTCCATACTGAGAAGTGCCTCGAGTGTGTGCATTTGGAGGCTGAGACTTTTGTCAATGATTAGCATTTAGCTCACTTTGTGGTTATTTGTGTTGGTTATGGGGTTTGGTTTGTCCTGAGTGACCAGTGTTCCACACCTGAAGTCAATGCCTCATTGGTCCGATCCGACCATAAGCTAATCACTCTATATATCCACATTCTGCCCCCATCCCCCATTAAGGAAACCATGTTAAAAAATTTCTCCAAAGCCAACTTCATGCTTCTTAAGACAGAAGTGGTGAACTTCATGACACCCATGCAGATGGACAGTACAGTTATGACTACTGAATCCTACACAATTGCACTTTATAAGCACTTACATGAGTGCATGGATCATGCTATCCCAAACAGAACAAAGACGCTATCCTCCAAGAAAAGGAAGCCAATCTGGTGGTCCCCTGCCATAAACAAACTGTACAACAAAAGGAAGAAACTGTTGCAAAAGAGGGTAAAATCCCATGAGTGGAGGAGCTCCCTGGTCAGCCTCAGTAAGAAGCTGTGATCCCTGATAAAATCCTCCAAAGCTAGTTATGAAAACAAAATCACCACTGATTCTAAAGACAACCACAAAGCATTCTATAGCTATGTCAAGAATCTCAATGGCAACACTCATATCTGCTCTGAGTTACAGCACAATGGCACTAAATATACAGACCCAACAGATATTGCCAACATCCTGGCAGATAGGTTCAGTGCTAACTTTACCCCCCCTCTCACCCATGAAAGAGTCCATCTCTATACCAGAAGAATGCAAAGTTGCTGTCATCATGGCTGCACAGGTAAAAACCACACTCTAAAGCCAGGAACACAGCATCCATGGGACCAGACAACATCCCAGGCTGCGTTCTACACGAACTACAGAACGAACTGGCACCACACCTAAGTACCATGTTCGATCAGAGCCTCACCTCAGGCTTTGTGCCTGCTGAATGGCGCACAGCTATGGTTATCCCACTACACAGGAGAAGAGCCACCATGGACCCCGGGAACTAGCGCCCCATTAGCCTGATGAGCCTGGTCTGCAAGGCCATGGAACGTATCATCATGGAACTTATAAACAAAGACATTGGTAATCTCTAAACTCTGGACCACAACCAGTTTGGGTTTGTAAAAGGCAGAACATGTCTCCTAAACCTGATAGACTTCTTTGAAGCTGTCACCAAAGCCGTAGACAAGGGTAAGGTGGTTCATACAGCCTATCTAGATCTTGCCAAGGCTTTCAACACCATCCCCCACTCTGGAATTATAGATAAACTCACTAAACTAGATATAAATCCCTATGTTACAAGATGGGTTGCCAACTGGCTCACTGACAGAACCCACACTGTGAAAGTAGCAGACTCCAAATCCAACTTCAGACCGGTGACAAGTGGAGTACCACAGGGTTCAGTCCTGTGTCCTGTCCTGTTTGGTATCTAGTTCTCTGAAGTACAGGCTAACACAGAAGGTCTTTGGCTAATGAAGTTCGCAGATGACTGTAAACTAGGAGCCATAATCGAAACTACTAATGATGTGGACATCCTACAAAAGGGCCTCACTGAGACAGATGCCTGGTCTCAAAGCCATGGCCTCAAGCTCAATGCCAAAAAGTGCATTGTCATCCCCTTTGGTAAAAACTCTGTACCCATGAACTACAACATAGGCGGTAGTGTACTTAACACCAAAAGTGTGATGGGACCTTGAGACACAGGTGGACAGTAGTCTCTCCTTTGATAGTCACATTGTTACAGTAGTCAGGAAATCCTTCTACGTGGCACACCTCATCACAAAAGGTTTTTCATGCAGAAAAAAAGATGTCATTGTTCCACTCTACTCATCACTCATTAGATCCATTATAGAATACAACACCCCTTTTGGTATGTACCTCACAAAACATCTACAACAACTGGAAAGGCCACAGAAATACCTCACAAAGAGGATTACCGGCCTCAAACACATGCCCTACACAGACTGTCTCAAAACACTCCAGCTTTACTCTGTCGCATATCGCCTACTCAGAGGTGATCTCTGCCTAACATACAAATCTATGTCAAACACAGAGCTGTTGGACATGCTCCACTTAAAGAAATCCCAATCCCTCTGAGCTACACGCTCTAGGGACCTAAACTTTGTCACCGCAATAAACAGAACATGCCAGAGGGATAGATTCCTGTCCCACAGACTTCCCATACTCCGGAATAAACTACCTATCTATATCAAACAAAGCTCCTCATTAGCACTCTTCAAGAAAAATATTGATGATTGGATGGAAATAGGAAATTCACCCTGGGGATCACTTCTGTGTCTCTGCTCGACAGTGGCACAGGAAAATAAATTTCTTGGGTGGCAAAATCCAGGGTACCTTTTTGGCTGGGCTTGTATAGGCCCCAGGGCCAATAGCCTTGTACCTACCTATGAACCTAAAAAAGGTAATATGGGGACAGCAAGAGCCTTGGCCAGTATTCAGAAGCATAGGGGCAACAGGTGCAAACCATCTGTAGCAAAGCAATGAGGCTTGTTTATCATGTCATCACAGGCAAACAGAGACTGGATCCCCTTTGAATGGCACCAGAAGCTCAGCCAATTGTTGAAGTTTATCGTCTTTCTGTTATATTGCAATATCATGTAGGTGAAGGTAAGATGCTACTCAAGGTCAGGGTCATACCAGCCTGTGCTACATGATCATAGAGCTACTATATATCCCTTGTCATGTTGTCCTGGGAGGTATGTCTCAGATCATTCACACTGACATGTACAAAGAACACGTCATATATGCACCTGTTCTGGAGTGATATAAGTGCTTGTGTTATGTGGCAGATTTATAGCACCTGACAGACAACTGACAGTAACCTTCCCCTTGTCCAGCCGAGTGAGTGGAACATCTGTGTGCCTGACTATGAAGTCACCTATTACTAGTGTGTTGGGTATGTTGTTTTGCCTTAGGGACTGTTGTGAGGCACACTGCTTTGGTGTATTATGTGTTTTCTGGAGTGTGCTTGGAGGTGCATGTTGATTGCTTGTCTGCTTAGGAGGACTCTCTCTCTTTTTCAGATTAATATTTGTATTCTCCAAGTATGGTAATGTGTATTTATGTGTTGTGTTTTGCTGGTGCTTATATTGTAGGTCTATGTGAGACAGTTGGTGTTGTGGTTGTATGACCCTATTCCTCCTGACTGTATTGTCCAGTATTGGGTTGACAGAGCTTAGCCACCAGTTTGACCCTGTGTGTGCTAGCATGTGGTGCATCAACCCATATATGATATGGTCATGGCCTATGCATACAATACACTCACAATACATCTAGTATGATAAGCCTGCTGAGGTTAGCAAATGTGAAAAAAAAACCTTTGGGCAAACTGTCAACAAGTAATGTCTGTATTGCACCCTGTAACTCCATATTGCTTGCTGAAGTGTAAAGACGTACTTAGTTTGGATTAAGTGTGTGTGTGTGTGTGTGTGTGTGTGTGTGTGTGTGTGTGTGTGTGTCCTGGGGAAGAGCAACCATTTAGGAGAATACCCACACCCCTTAAACGTGGTATACTCATCTTTGTCAAGTCTGATGTCACCATCCTACAGATATACCTGTGGAAAGGTGAAATCTCAGTAATGTGTATAGTGTGTCGTGTAAATGCGTACTGCTGTAGTATCATAATGTAGTTAGGTAGGGGGTTGAATCCTGCAATTGCCAACTGTGTGTGTCTCCCTGGGGAGGAGCAACCTTTTTGGAGAATACTCACACCTCTTAAAAGTGGTATACTCATCTTTGTCAAGTCTGATGATATCACCATCCTACAAATATACCCGTGGAAAGGAGAAATCCCAGTAATGTGTATAGCATATTCTGTAAATGCATACTACTGTAGTATCATAATGTAGTTAGGTAGGGTCCAAAGTAGAAAACCAGGAAAACTGAAACAGGCAACACAGTATCAACTGCTGAAAACTAGTTTAATGATAACCAACCAAAAAACGTTAAATACAATAAAAAGTACTAAGCGCTTTCACTCGTACATATTCTGGGCATCATCTGAGTACTAAAGAATTCATACACTATCTTCCATATATATAACAACTTGCTGATTGGAAAATTAGTGAATTGATGTTAATGGTTACATCACAATGCCTAATTAACAACTCTTTACAATGAATCTCTTAAAAAAAGACATAAGAAGGAGGGATGCAGAGTATATTGTGAAATAGATGCTAAGGATGAAGCCGCCAGGTAACAGGAAAAGAGGAATGCCTAAGATGAGGTTTATGGTTGTGGTGAGAGAGGACATGCAGGTGGATGGTGTGACAGTGCAAGATACATGCAGAGGGCAGGAAGAAATGGAAACAGATGATCTACTGTGGTAACCCCTAATGGGAGCACCCGAAAGTAGAAGAAGAAGACGTTGTAGCTCAACCCTTGTGGACTGTGAACACCATTACCGTGCATTATTCCACAAGTATGTAATCTGTATAGAGGCTGCATCTGGACAGAGTGTTTAGGTGAGTGGTGACTTCATATGTCAGCTTGTGTATGACACAGCCAGGGACACTGTCCAGTACCATTGCCACTGTGGTTTGGACTTTGGTAAAGAGATGTTTTAACTAGAGTGTCTGTGAATCATCAGGTTTTACATTCTTCAGGTCTGGAAATGTGGCCCTTGTGTAACTACAGGGTGGTGAGATCCGCATTCAAACTGCCTGACAAGAAATTCATAATGTCAGTCAGATAAGTGTACTTTGTGACCATTTACATTAACTGTGACCTGATCTGGGATTTCCCCTGTAGATTATAAACAACACTAAAGAAAGCTTTAGTGTTGTCTTTGGAATCATTACCATTTTGTATTTTGAAGTTTGCCTTGTATGTTTAATGAGGGCTTGTATTTTCCCAATGATACTGACCAGAGAGGTTATCCCTTCTTGGTATGTAACTCTTTTTTTGGTACAACTTCACACCTTCTATTATATATTTAGTTCATGGCAGGGGTCCATGAGACTAATGCACTTTTACTGTATAAGTGAGAATTTCTTGTGTTTGTGATAGCATGGTTCATGCATCCCTGTAGGTGAACAGTGTGCATTACTAAAAGATTATACAGCTGGGACAGTGTTAACCTTAGTAATGCAAACCAATGACAGATAGCAACAACAGCATCACCCACAGCACAGTGTCAACCCGTGCCATGCACACATATGCGTACTCAAGTTCCAAAATTTGTGTAGTACAATGCATACTGGCCACCAATAGAAACTATGGAGTGTTAACACTGGCCAATACAGGGCATGTCACCCTGCCCATGTGTCCAATTTGCATGTACATACAGAGAGTGCACCTCCACCATGTTCACAAATGGACACCTGCAAACCTGTCACCCCACACTTACTGTCCACTGTATAATGCATGCTGACACAACTACAAACATCAGCCAAGTGGCACATGGGCAAACAAAACACAATTGGTATAAACACTGGTGAAAACAATACAACATTGCTAATTACAGCTTTAATGCATCATGCCTGCTCAGCTACATCTTCAAGGATATCATTACACTTTACTGCTGACAACATGCTACACATCCAACCATTGCTATACTGTATTAAAGTCACCCTGTGCATCAGCACCATGTTAGCCTATTCCTACATCAATGTTACAGATGACAGGAGGTGGCACAGGTTTCATCATATGCACAGGGTGTGTTGTTGGTTTGCCAGAGGCCTACATTGAGCCATACAATCGATGTGTGTGTGTGAGGGCCATGAGTACTGTTATGGGCCAATGTTGATGTAATGTGTGCGGGTATGTGTTTGCCCTAGGTTTCTGGTTTATGTGTGTGTGTCTGCATGCACAGTTCCACCATGTGGCTGCCATATATGGGGATTTGTGAAATAGCTACAGACTATACCTGGCAGGCTTTACAGATCACCATTTCTGGCCATGGATACGGAACCTGTGCCTGGCAGGGGTGCTACAGATAGTATCAGGTACTAATCCAGATTGGGTACTATCCGAAGAGGTTGACATATGTCCACTGGATCCAGGTCCCTGCTGGGACTGGCCAGAGCCATGTGCATGTGGTCTGCCAGGACAGTCTATGGACAGCCCCCCCCCAACATTGCTGGGGCTGGTACTGGCACTACGGGAGAGGCTGTGACTTGCTGGACATCCACAGCGACCTCCAGCTGCTGATCTTGCTGGCATACGTCCATGACGACGTCTCAACCATCCCGCACTGTCCTGAAACATGGGCATGACATTGTGGAGGACATCCAATATCTCACACCAACGTCTATCAATGACCTAAGTGTAGTTACGTATGGCACCTGCTAGGTCACGGATACTGTCATTTACAGAGGTGTAATGAGCCCTCTGTGCCCTTAGCCCCTGTCTGGTGTACCGCTCCATTCATGTCTGTGCCTCCATGACAGCCTGGAACATGCGTGTGGTAGAAAGATGTGTGGCACATCAGCCAGGGGCATGATGACCAGTAGTGCTCTGATGAGAACCTCTGGGCATCTACCTATGTGGCACCCTTTCAGACATCTGGCTATGGCTGCTGTGTCCTGATAAATGTGCCATTGATACCACACTGTCCTGGCCAGTGCCAACCGTACACTGTCCCTCAGCTAAGGGCAATGGTGATGATGGATGTACAGGCAGTATGACTGTGTGCATGGATGGGGTGCAGACTTGTGTACTGTCAACTGGTGGCCCAACAACAGACCCTGACAAACCTGCATGTGCCCCAACACACCTATCCTCATCATCACTGTTTGTCTCAGTGACATCAGGTTCCCTGCTGAACTGAACCAGCCCCACCTCAACACCTGTGAGAGGAAAACAGGAAACACACTTTAAGACTTGAACATCACTTCAGACCACATGCACGCATGTGCACTTGCACACATGCACACATGCACACATGTGCACATGCATGCATGCTCACATGCACACATACGCACATGCACACATGCACACATGCATACATGCACACACACAAAACTACATTCCTCCCTAAAACAGACACACACAACACCATCAATCACAGAACCTACACAATAGCAGGTGATGGTGGGGTACAGTATCACAAGCAAAACAGTCGTATCACACATGTCAGCATGCAGGACATGTGTTGCTCAACAGCATGCAGTGCAAGTGTAGTCAGTCCTTATTACTAACAGTATACCTGGCTTTGATGCATGTGTTTTGTTATTAGGTGATGGCCATCCTCCTGGAACACAATGCATACATGGACACAACATTGCTGTGCAGGTATTCATAACTCTGTAATGTACTGTGCACCATAACTCACAGGTGTACATACCTTTGTTGGATGTGTATCTGTGTGTCAGATAGGTATCCAATGCTGATTACAGCCTCTATGTCTTTAGCAAATAATTGTGGACACATTTTTAGCGCATGCATGATGAGTATTCACACAACATCATCAGTGGTGCATGGATAATTGATGGAATACCATTCGGCCACATACCCAAATGTACGGTACCTATGGTGAGTGTAGATCATATTGTGGACATGCCAGTCTCATCCATGACATGGCATGCTAAAACACAACTGCATATTTAAACACTACACATACCCAATAGGTGTCATATGACCTAGACACTCAATAGCATCACAAGACACATATGTGTCAGTTGTGCAAATGGTGATTGGTATGCATATTGTTTAGAGGTGCATATGTGTGCACACACGCATCATTATGGTGTGTAGCAATGACAGCTATGTGTAGTATTGTGGTTATAATAACTGGATGGGGTATAGTACCATAGGCCATTATCATGAAGCATCAGGTGGTCACTCAAGGCTACAAATGTTTCACAAACCAGCACTAATCATGCTGTGCCAGAACTGTACTACCTTGGCTAAATTCACCATTTCACAACCGGTTGTTACGTGCGTTTATAAGGAGGCCAATAAGGAGCATTCCCTGACATGAATGTGTAGTGTGTTGCAGAGTGTTTAAATGCCCCATGATAGGCCTCTACCCCTCAGGTATATTATGTGTAATGTGTGGATGAGATTTTGGATACTGGAGTGTGTCTTTACAGAGGGTTTGGGAATCCTTTATGTGTAGCATGTTAAAATGCTCTGTGTATGCCATAGATGTGTATGTTATGTGCATGTTGAGTATCAACTGTACCTATCCAGTGGTCACTACAGTCTAGCCACATTTGTTTGAGATGGTCTGGGTATTGCATGTGTTTGAGGCAGCTAATCACATTAGTGAGATGTGCATGCTCTTACACCAAACATGCACAGCATGCATTATGGGTAGGTGTGTTACATGTGTACATGGCCTACACCTTAACTATAACATGCACTTTTTATTTACAATAATAAATGTAGAACACACTCACCAGCATCTGTCCACTGCTTTAATGTCACCCCAGAGGGACCTACATAGAGATGAGACAGTTTGTCAGTGGCCACAACTGTGGCATTGCTACTGTGTGTTTGCAATCTTACAGTACAACAACAGTTTACATTCGCAGGGCTACAGATTATGTTCCAAATGATCAGTATTGTACAACAACAGGCTCCACATCTTTGAACGACACACTCCACATCTCACATATGCATGATCTACTAATACAGATAACAGTAGTCTACAGATATGCCATGTTACCTGCATGCTCCATGTGTGCTTGCTGGGTGGCTCCAACCTCCATCATGGTGTATGTCTGCTGCTGTTGTTGTTGGGCAGGTGCCACCAGGCTCAGGAGCAGCTCCTCCACTCTGGTGAGGGGGGGTGGATATTAACACCGCCTCCTGTTGCAAGCTGTTGTCTACGCACATCAGCGGCACGCTGATGGACATGTCTGAGAAGATCACTGCAGTGGTGGAGTACCTGCTCATATGTCCGGTTATGTAGGCCTACCTCATTGACCCTGCGGACAACATTGCAGTATGCTCCTGCTGGTCCTGGCTGGTTCATGAGAACATGAGACGGTAGTGTTGAATCACACAGCTAGTAATGATATCATCTTCAGCACTACTATAACTGGGGTTCCTGTGATGGGCCATGATCCCTGGGAGACATAAATACAAAAATATGCCTGAGCAAGTCATATGGCACATTTAACATTATACAGTAAAGATAGCACTGAACTGCCATATATAGCAACCTATAAGCTAACCGAGAGTGAAACACTGTAACCACCACTTATCACTGCTCACCCCACAACTGCTTGAAAGTGCCTTGCTCACTCTCTATCTAATGAACCATGTTTTGCACAGCAACAAAATAAAATCTCTGTATAAAACTATACAAGAGTACCTGGCACACTGTATGCAACACGATGCACCACCTAGCCACAGCAGATATACATCAAGCTGATGTGTAAAGAAATATATCATCCATCACAATCAGTGATACCACACAACTTGTTAATGCCAAACCCGTGGCCAAATATGTGCACAATCGGGAATATAGGTCACATACTGCTGTAGTACACTATGAATGTTGCTAGATATGCAGTTATATGTTTTACCACACATATGTCAAAGGACATGTTACAGACATACCCACACACACATCAGACATAATTACAGGACACAAAAGTATGACAACCCAGATAACCTTTCAGTGTGTACTATACAGTACTGTGTGTCAGTACTTACACAACCTTAATCTTGAGAAATGTAATCTGTGATGAATACAAGGACCACACAAAACAGTGGATGCAAGCAATGTGGACATACACCATACTTTGCTGTACAGGTCCAGAGCTTCAAGTAGTACTACAGTACACACAGGATTCAACATCGGTACCAATCAATAATCATAGATGTAGTGCTTTAGCCTCCAATGACACACCCTAGTTAAAACCAAATGACTTAATCAGACTATGCAATAGCACTTGTTCTGCCTAGCAACAGAATACACAGCTTTTGCTAGGATCAAAGCAAGGACCCATAATACCATGACATAAACAGTTTCCCACTAAGCTATCCCACAGGTACATATCTTTGATGTATTCACAAACATATTGACCATCACAGCCAGTCAACAGTACAGAGAATCTATTGCAACAAGTAGATGTAGATGTGTATGAGTATATATAAATATATATATATATATATCCATGTGTCTACATATACATATATATGTAGGCACATATACATTTCACCTTTCATAGTGAGAATATCAATTATACAAAGGATGTAAGGTGTACAGTAATGTAATAAAATCGCACAGTCTTGGGATAAATGCATTGAAGGTGTTCACAGCCCAGGTAGCTTTAGCAGGCCTTACTGGCTTCAACATTGCAAACTGAACAAACCACCCACAGTGTTTAACCACCATATGTCATATACCAGCACTGTATGCTGTCTTGTTTGTCACATACTAAAACCTACATACAAATATGTGCATACTAACCTTCACCAACATATATATCTCCCCCCTTCACAAACAGTTGCAATATGTCCCCTGCTCTATGCAAATATACAGATGTGAATATATATAACACATATATATTTCTCTGTATGTGTGTGGCATACACACACAAGGTCTACACTGTTGTAAGTCCCTGGACCTCACAGCTGAACTGTTGGGCCTTGCTGCATCACAAACAGGTGTCACATATGAACACACACTAACATTAGGGGGGTATATATGGCAACAAAAGCTAGATAAGCATACTAGACTGCTACAGCAGTTGCCAATGCTAAGCTACACTTTAATATGACTATCATGCATGTTTTTCTGTCACACCCATGTTTATATAATGTTAGCGCCAATCCCCCCAACAGACATTGGCCACACTACTATACAGAACACAGATAACATGGATCACATCTTTGACATTTAATGCTGAGCTACACATTTCACAGGTATGTCCCACTGCCCACAGGTACACACAGTATTGTCCATAGCAGTAGTTAAGCAGAACATCTGTGCATAAAGAAGTAATGCCGCCACATATGAATGGTTCACATTATGTAGACTATTCTTCAATAACATCTACTACATGCCAGTAAATACATATGTGTCACATAACTTTCCTTTGTATGATTTGGTAATATTTCTTTTTCCTTTTCTCTGTCTCTCTCTGTCAGTCTCTGCAATAGAGTGATTGAGTTTGTTGGCAGAGATTGCAGCCTGCTTTTGTAGGAATTTGCACATGAGCATATGATAGCCTCTGCATTAATTAGTGGTCACCATTTGCTAATTGCATGCAGCCTGCTGTGTAGTAATTGCAGTAATCACTGTTATAGTAACCCAGTACTATAAATTGCTGACTCATGTAGGCATGGCCCTTTCAGCTTTCCAAAGTGGAGATCATCCTTGTTTGCTGTGGACATCATTGTTTAAGACCGAAGGTTGGTATAGTTCTTGTATCAGAAGGACCCTGCACACACAGGTATATTCTACATTTGGGTAGGGTTGCTGAAGTACAGAGAGCGTAAGTAGTATTGTGTGGATTTTATCTTGCTGGACTTACAGGGTTGCTGTGTACATGTTAGTTTATCAAGGCAAGTAGTCTGTCTGCGTAACTCCCAACTGTGGACCTATCCACATGATAGCCAGAGAATAGCCTGTTATTTTTTGTCTGTGCACCACACAGGTCTTTTCAGCAATAGAGCAATGGCATTCTTACAGTTGGTTGCTACAGTACATGGCTACATCCATTTGTATTTCAGTGTTGTACTCCTACATAACGGTATGCTTCCGAAACTCCTTCCAAAGCTATTTGTACAGTATGTAACAGCAGAAAGGCTGATATGCCTCTGTGTTTCTGCCTCTGCCAGACCTCTCAACCAATCAGGTACATATTTGAACAGACTCAGGGAAAAGTCAAGAAAAAGTCAGGGACAATCAGGGACACCTTTAAAATATTAATGCCATTAAGTTGAGACATTGAGAGAATCAGAACATATGAATTAATACACCTTTTCTGAAGTAAAAGAAGTGTCTAACTCTTAATTATTGTAATTATTCATTAAGTGTAATTCACCACCTTTCTGGCAAAAGTCAGTAGTTTTTGGAGGGATTCAGAGGGACAGAGCTAACATTTGTGTCAAAATCAGGGACATCATTGAAAATTAGGGACAGTTGGGAGGTATGACCTCTGCCCTAAACAGATATGCCAGTGTTTGTCCTGCTGTGATACTGTGTGGGGTTGTAAAGTGATGGTGTAACATTATTTCCTGCTAGAATGGCTGCTTCTCTTATCACAGTCATGTAATGTAATCCCACAACAACTGTTGGTCAACATCCACAGAACAAGTTGTGTGGTATGGTATTCCCATTTTCCCTTTACATTCACTCATTCTGATGCATGATATAATTATTTAAGCACCAACTTGATGTGCATCTACCATGGCTTAGTGGTACTTCATGTTGTATAGTGTGTGCAAGGTCTGGGGTTCGAGACTTACAGAGGTGTTTTATTTTGCCCTTGAGCAGAACAAGGGCCCTCACATGCAGAGTGACTAAGGCATTTTTAAGCTGTTGTAAGCAGGTTTGCGTGGGTTTGCGCATTGCTGCACATTGCTTAGCTAAGGGCAAACAAGCGCAAACCCACTAACTACTGCTTAATAGTGCTTACTCCCGCTCACCCCCGCGCTCATTTCTTTGAAAGAAAAGAAAAATGGGGAGATAGGAAAGTGGTGAAAAAGGGGCAGAAAGAGGGAAAGAGAGTATGGAAAATAGCTCAGGATGTGCAGGACAGGTGTAGGGAAGGTCCATAGCTGCCCATTTCTTCAACAGCAACAGCTGTGCATATGCAATAAATTTGGAGGTAGATATGAAACCTTCAACCCCTGAGAGAGGGGTGAGGACAACAAAGTATGCTGTAATGCCAATTAAATAACATTTCATGTGTCCAGTGTACATGTGTGCAAAATGGGCAGCTATGTATGGGGCGTATTTTTTTTCTTTTGGGAGCAGATTGTCCTTTTTTTTTCAGGTGAGAGTGGAATGTGGGGTAGGGGAAGTAGGTATATTTGGGGAGGTAGGTTGGGGAGGTAAACAGACAAGACAAACAAGATGCATACAGGGGTGGTATATGACACATGTGGTGTGTGAACACCTTTGATGGGGAGGGATGTTTGGCAATCGCAAGCCCATGAGCCCCCAGATGGAAACAGTGGGACTGAGGTCCCCACCCATGGGCATTCACCACTGCATCCTCACAGTCTAGAGGGTGACTGTGCTGGGGGCTGTGTAGGAGGGGCAGGCTGACCCAGGACTTGTGCCACTCAGGCCTCAAGCTGGCATAGAGGTTCTGCAACAGAACGTTCAATCTCTCTGTGCACCACAGCCCAGACCGTTCGAAGGGTGATAGGTGCCCCTCCTATTCCCACACTTGCACGGGGGGCCGAGCCCCATCCCCTGCAGTGCTTCCACCCAAAGGTGGCACAGGACCAATGGAGGAGGAGGTCCCAGGCTGGGCACCAGATCTGCTGGTGCCAGGTGCCATAGCCAGCTGAGGTGTGACAGGTGGATCCACTGGGACCGGCCTTCCCATACAAACTGTGTTTTGGAGAGTTTAATAAAGATATGGGTTAGTAACAGTCAACAGCATTCTCAATTAGATATAACAGCATACAGAGGTATTCCCATTAACCCAACACACCAGATTTTCAACAGTTGAAAAGCAAGCATAACACATGCATATATAGAACAATAGTGGACATTACAACAGTATGCAGGTTGAATTGATGGCAACAGGCCACCAATATTGTGGTATTTTAACAGGGCACATGCATAGAAATTAATGCAAATATTTATAAAACAATAGGACATATGTCCCAACAAATGTTTTGAGATTAGACATACCGATTGAGGTATGGAATTGCATTTTTTATGTACATACAGTAGGGACGGAAAATAGCTCAATTAACAACTTATATATCCTTCTAGTTTTCACTACATTCCTATTAACTGCAGTTATATGTCCCTTTCATGTATTATTACACTACCCAATGTCCTTATATTGTGCAATTGGATTTTGCTAGAGCATTATATACATGAGCTGTATCTTACATACAAACTGTCCAAGATGCAGATGTTACTGCAACATATTTTGAGAGTTGCTCACACACACTACTGCTAAGATGGTACACTGACAGCTCTACCTTCATATAATTATCTAGATATGTTCAGGTGAAAGTATCAGTTATATGTTAACAGCTCCCTACATTTCTGGCAGCACACTGACATTTCTGGGGAACACAATACCAAGCTACTCATGTGCCAGATTAACCTGTACATGCTGGCCATGAACCAACAGTTGAGGACTGTACATATGCATACAAGCTACTGGCACTCCCTTCATATATGGGCCTACCCAAGTGTGGGTTGATACTGCTTAATACAACACTACTATTTGTAGAATGCAACAGTAAAACAACATATCAAAGAAAATGACACAGACGCACTCCATGAATCATACATTTATTAAAGGATTATTACACTTTTATTTATTGGGTTAAAAGACTTTTTGAAGGCTCTCTCATTTATTTTATATAACAGTACATGCAGAATAATTACTAACCTGCCTGATGATGGAGCCTTTGCAGCCTATCTTCATGGGCTTGCTGGTTCATAGCCCGGACACCTGCAGCTGTGAAGTAAATGCAGTGATATTGAGACATACCTATCCATGGTATAGACAAGCATAGCAATTCTTAACTACTTAATACAATGGCTACTTACTCAGTACTAGGGCATTACACATTGTATGGGATTCCTGGATCCACTGGTCCAGTTGATCCTCCCTATGTCGCTTCAGGTCAGAATAATGGTGCCTGCCCTGCTCACCAGACTGAGGAACACCAGTGGCACTGGTGAGATCATGGGCAAGACTGTCCCAGGCCTCCGTTTTATATTGGGTACCCTGGTACTTGCCCCACAGGAGTCTTTCCTCATGATTGTGGACAAGGAGCCAAACCATTACTTTGGACTCCTCGATGCCCTATAGTTGCACTCTAAATCGAGTGCCTTCTCCAACACTGGCCATGCTGACAGCAGAAGGAAGCTACAACCAGTTATAGCAAGTATTCCTGTCTGTGGAGCATAAATATGCCTCATTTCCTGCACTTATTTGTGATTGGCCAGTTTTGGAAAAACTCAGCTGTAGGCACGCCTGCTTAGCTGATGTTGGCAATGTTTAAAATTCCTTTGATAGATATGTGTCTGTTGAAAGTGCATGTTTATGAAATGCTGTCATGGCTTAGTGGTTAAATACTGTGACTATAGTGCACAGTATCCTGAGTTCGAGCCCTGTCACTGCTTTTTATTTTCCTACTAGGCAGACCTGACTAGTTAAGGTACAGTGAAGGAGGTGTGGCCATGTTTAACCGACTTTGCTCAACTTTGCCCAACTTTGCACAATGTTGCTGGACGTTGCTCAATGTTGCTCGACATTGCCCGATGTTGCTCGACATTGTGCTGGTTAGCGCGGTGCGCAGCTACGAGCAAATATGTTGTGATTGTGCTGGTTAGTGCGGTGCGCAGCTATGCGCAAAGACATTGCGCTGGTTAACGCGGTGTACAGCTGTGCGCAATTGTATTTAAATATGCTCAGTAATGGTAAAATGTGATTAACATTGCTTTATATTGCTTAAAATAGGGTACTCATGCCTCAGAATGCATAACCATTTCACCTTCATATATATATATATATATATATATATATATATATATATATACACATATATATATATATATATATATATATATATATATATATAATTCGTTCACTACTACATTTAACATTTCAATGCTTTTTACAAAACTTATACGTAAAAAATGTCAGGAAATATTTTTGTATACAGATTTCCAACAGAAAATGGAACATGCAGTACTGGGACTCGAACCGGGAATGCCTCCTCTTTGTGCAAAGGCTCTAACCACTATGCTATCACTATTTTGCTTAATTTGCATATATTTTTTTATTATCCTCTTCTGGTGTCTAAGCTGCTAACTGTAGCTAAGCAATGGGCAAACCCGCGCAAATACGGGCAGCTATATCGGATGAAAAAAATAATAAAAAAACTCTTTTTATTTTTAATTTTGTCAGTTGTTTAACATATGGGGGAGTGTAGTGTTACATTGTGCATATGCGAGCAGACTCGCTCATGTAACGAAATTGTGGCCTTTCTTCATTGCAGGGGGGTGGATTTTTGGACTCTTGGCAGTCCGACACGCCCGCTACACTCGTCCACGCTCCGTGTAAGCTTTAGAGTTGAGGCAGCGCACCCTCATTAATATGCATGGCGCACTGCCGTCATACTCTTAGATTGGCGCTTCCGTGTAAGACTAATCTAGTCTAACACGGAAGATTAGTAAATACGGGGGGGGGGTAGTGTAAAAATGGGGTAGAGTTAAAAGACAAGCAGATATGGTTAGGAAGTAAGAGAAACTATTCAGAGGGTCTGACACAAATTAAAGTATTGCAGAATAAAGGGAATCTCACAAAACAGGAAGAGGCACAACTGCAGACTGCTAAATAGAAAATAAAGGAATATCTAGATAATATGCATGAGTTTAGAAAGATTGCTATTAAGCAACTTTTTTTTGGTAATAACTCCAGAGCACATAAACATTTAGCACAATGACTTAGGCGACAGAAATTAGAAGCGGTAGTTGCCAGACTTATGGAGCCTCTAACAAGAAAGATAACCCGAAGTCCTATAGCAGTATTAGATATATTTCATCAATTTTATTAAAATTGATAAAAAGCAAACCAAATGTGGAAATCAAGAAAGAGCACTAGTGGAAATATTTATGGAAAATGTAATTATGCCAAGGTTATAAGTAGATGAGGCTCAACAATTAACAGTTAAGACAGGAGAAGATGAAATAAAAATGGTGATGTAAAATCAATGGCTGTAGGAAAGTCTCCTGGAACAGATGGTATTCCTTTGGAAGTTAGGAGAGAAGAATGTAATAAAGATCTGGAAGGTTTGTTTAAACGTATTTTAAAAAGGAGGGGAAGTACCAACATCTCGAAAGAGAGCTATAGTAGTTGAAATAACTAAAGATAGTAAAGATCTGTCAGACCTAGCATGATATAGACTCATTTCATTTTAAAACCATGATTATAAAGTGTTTATGCCTATACTACCTAAAAGAAAGTCAAACCTGTTGTCAAAATTGATATGTATGGATCAATGTGCTTTTGTGTACGGGAGGCAAACATTTGACAACATTAATAGAATAATAATCCAGAGGGAAGCAGAATGTAAAAAAAAAACAGCACTGCTGTTGGTGGGTCTTGATGCAGTGAAAGCATTCAAAAGTGTAAGAGTGTATTTTATGTGTAGGGCAGTCAACACTTGTATTCCATGATACAATAGTAAAGTTAATTAGTAGATATATGAAGGATTGGTGGCAAGAATTAAAGTGGGAGGGTTCCTCTCTGATACGTTATGTCTTAACAGAGGAAACAGATAGGGGTGTCCTCTTTCTCCTTTGTTATTTACTTTACATTTAGAGCCATTGGCAAAGAAAATAAGGGACTAAGAAATTCAAGGACATAACTAGTATGCTGATCAACAAACGGTTTTATTTGCAGATTATATTATTTTGTATTTGATAAATCCATAAAAGGGCATCTCAGTGTTGTGGAATTTGATATAGTTTTAAGTTTTTATGAGATATAAAATTAATGAAGCTAAAACAGGCTATAACCATAAATTATGTATCCACACACAAATTTGTTCAGCAACACCCATATTTATAGGGACACAATAAGGTGAAGTATTTAGGAGGATGGATGAAAAAGGCTTCTTTTATGGCAGCTAAAGATATGTTGGAGGAGACTAAAAAGATAATACAAAAACTGAGAAACTGGAAGCTCTTGTTTATGGATATAGATAGTAAGATACAAACAATGACAATGTTTTTAGTCTCTTTAGTCTTATGTACAGGTCAGGCATAATTTTATCAACAGAATTTATGGACAATAAAAAAGAGTTTAAGGAATTTATCTGGGCAAGAGTTAAATGAGATAAGTTGATCCTTCCAACAGAACAACATGATTTAGTATTACCTGATTTGCATGGATATTTTAAAGCTATAAAATTAAGGCTCATATACATATCACGGGCAGAAGGTTATACTCAAAGCAGAAAGGGAATAATGATGAAGTAGTGAGAAATTCAAGATATAAGGACACAGTGGGATTTTGGATGCAGATCCTTAAGGAGAATAATAACAGTTATACTGAATATTATGTTCATTTTGAGCCAAATTGGAGAGATGAAAAGTCAGTAAGCAAAGGAGAGTAGTATTGCTAGAACTGAATTCATGAGTACCTTTACGAGGTGCACCCTGTTTTTCACAAAATCTCATCAAGACAACAGTGATGCATAGACTGTGTTTTATATAGCATATATCATGGACAGAAGTAGGTTAAAAAATAAAAAAAGATAGCTAGGTGCACAAGACCCAGGATAAAAAAGTGCCCAGTCTTGGTAGGCACACTGGTGCCAGGACTGGCAAAAATGACAGTGTAAAATCCTCAGGACATGGAAACATTCCTACAATGGGGCTAGGCCAGGCCCAGGGGGAGAATGCCCCCCTGTTGTAGAAGAAAGTAGCAGTCCTCAAAAATCACAAAAACTGATAGGCAAAAAAAGAGCCATAAAGATGACAGAGTGGACTATTGAGGATAAGAAAGAAATGTATTGTTACTATTATGCAAGAAGCCCATAATTTTCAGACAGAAGAAATACAAAAAGATTAAGAGAGAAATTAGAAGAAAGAAAAATACTTTCACAAGAAAACTGTCAGAGGCTTCAAATAAAAATTAGTGTTCATAAAAGACATTATATAGACCAAGAAACCTTGGGCCATTTGGAAAAAGAACAACCGAGGAAGTGTGCAAATATAAAGAACAAAATCTAGACAGTTTTTAAAGATATAAAAAAGAAATAAGGACATGGGAAAGAAAGAGAGATCTGATATGGTACAATATTTATGCAATAGAGAAAGCTAAAAAGGCAGCCCCAAATATATTTGAAGAGAAATACAGGTAAAGGCATCCAGATATGGAAAAATTCACAATAAAAAAAATAGGATCACAAACAGGGAACATAGAACAGAAGATTAGTAAAGTAGAAGTTAAAAAATAGAAGATGAAGTTATATAATACTCATGAAGTGAAGGATTTAGTGCACAAAGTCTAGCACAGGTTACATCACAGCATGACGGAACAACGCATCCCCAGAGTAAGGAGAAACAGGAGGAGCAGGAGACATCTGAAGATGAAATATGGACATGGGAAAAAAGAGATTTAATAAGGTGAAATGTTTATGCAAAGTAGAAAGCAATACTAATCAATACAAAAAGAGCAGCACCAAAGATATCTGAAGAGCAATACAGGCAAAGGCATCCAGGCAAGGAAAATTTTACAATATAAAAAAATTAGAAAACAAAGAGGAAAGGTAGAAAAGAGGATTAATAAAGGAGAAGTTAAAGAAATAGAAACTGGGGTTATGGATTACCTGCCAAGTGAAGGATTTAGTGTAGAAAATCTAACTGAGATAACATCACAGCAGGATAGAGCAATGGATCCCCAAATAAAGAAGAAACCAGTGAAGCAGGAAACATCTGATCATTTGCCATATGAAGATATTTTGGAGCCTTTCACAGGAAACCAGTACAAACATTCAGTTGGAGTTGCACAGTAAGAAAAGGAAGAGGAAACTGTAACATCCCTGATGCAGTCAGTGTTGTAGAGTGGTAGGCCAAAGAGCTCCAGCATGAAACAGCAACGGATGACAGCGGATGAAACTGAAGAGAATGTGGCACAGGAAGCTGCTCTGGAACTTTCTGTAGAATGTCTGCAGGAAATGGGGACCAAAGAATGTGTCCTCAGTTTAGAAGAAAATTATATGAGAAGAGTTGTCTGATTTAATAGAAATGGACAGACATAGTAAGATCAATGAAAGAAATAGACTACAAACAGTCAATAAAAGCCCAAAAGTTAGAAGATTGATAAAACAAATGAACACAGTAATTAGGACTGTCCTTGGAGATTCATGTGATATAACAGAAGTAAATGGGATGTGTTACTGTGCAGCTAAATTAATAACATATAGTCTTGCCACAAAAACACAAGTTAGTAAGGAAAGGAAGGGGAGAAATCAAATGCCATCATGGAAGTATCAAATAGAGAAAACTATAAAGCAATTAAGACAAAAAGAGTCACTGTTAGAAGAGTAGGGAACAGATCAACGAAAAATATTCAGAAAGATGTGTTAAAAGCAATGCGCAATATCAGAACAAATAAGGATCTGTTGTGCACTATCACAGATAATAAACTAAAAATATCAGCACAAGCAGAAAAACTTAGAAGATATGCAGGTAAATATAAAGGAAAAGTACACAGTAACAATCTACTGATGACCCAAAAAGGTTTTATAGAGAATTGAGAAACAAGGCAAAAGGAATTGAAACACCACCAAAAAATGAAGAAATAGACCAATTTTGGAGAAATATCTATGAAGATCCTATGGAACATAAAGATGCTAAATGGATAGAAGTAAAAGAAAGAATAAGAAGTTCAAATGTACAGGATATGAAATGAGATGAAGTAACAGCCAGAGAGATTGAAACAAAGTTAAGAGCAGCTCCTAACTGGAAAAAACCCAGTCCCAGATGCAGTACCTAACTTCTGGCTAAAAGCATTAACATCTTTACATGAAGATTTAGTCACAAGTATGAACTATTTATATGCACACCTTGACCACACACCAGCCTATTTAGCGATAGGAAAAAACAATACTTCTACTTAAGTGTGAACCTGCAAGCTATCCTAAAACTATAGACCAATAACTTGCATTACAGCAATGTATAAACTATACACTAGAATTGATGCTGACAAACTTTATAGTCATCATTATCATCAGCCTCCTTTTTCCCATTTTTTCTACATGGGTCAGGGTATCGTGTTAACTGTTGCCAACTCTCTCGATTCAGTGCCACGCTCCTGCCTTCTTCAACACTCATGCCTGATTGTTGGAGATCTTTCACACAATCCATCCACGTCTTTGCTGGACATCTTTGCTTCCTCTTACCTTCTTCCTGTCTATCCCAAATCTTCCTCAACAGATTGTCTTCTGCTTTTCTACACATGTGCCCAAACCACCGTAATCAGTTCTCTTTGATCTTTTCTGCAACTGGAGCTACTTTGGCTTCTGCTCTTGTGTCATTTCTTTGTATGTCCCACAGTGTGCATCCTACAACCTTTCTCAGGCACTTCATTTCCATCACCTCTAGCTTCTTCAACAGTTCTACCTTTACTGCCCAGGTTTCTGTACCATACAGTAGTACTGGTCACACCACTGTCTTGTACACCTTACTTTTCAGCTTCTTTGACATTCTTCTGTTATAGACTACACCTGACACTCTATGCCAGTTGGCTGCAACCACTCTGATTCTAGCTTTGACCTCTTCATTCAAACTACCCTTCTCCTCAACAACCCTTCCCAGACACTTGAAGCTGTTTACTTGTTCCACTATCTTCCCTTCTATCTCTATTCTCAGCTTCTTCTGATTTCTCCAGTTTGCTGCCATTATGACCATCTTATCTGTGCTTAGTTTTATCCCATGTGCCTTCAGATTTGCATTCCATTCTCCTATCCTTTGCTGAAGTTCTAGCTCAGAGTCTGCCTGTACTGCTACATCGTCTGCATGCAGCAGCTTTGTTGATCTGTCCCCTCCAACCTGTTTGCTAATGTAGTCCATCACCAGTATGAACAGCAGTGGGCGCAGAGCTGAACCCTGGTGTACACCCACTCCCACTGGGAACCCCTCTGTGAGGCCGAACGCTGTTCGTACTTGAGTCATTGGGTCCTTGTACATAGCCTGCACTAATTCTACCAATGTTTCTGGGTCTTCAAACCACTGCAGTACTGCCCAGTTTAGCTTTCTTGGGACCTAGTCATATGCTTTCTCCAAGTCTAGGAATGCCCAGTTGGACTCTGTCTTCATTTCTAGCTTCTTCTCAAGTATCTGTCTCAATGCAAACATTGGGTCAATTGTGCTCCATCCTGATCTGAATCTGAACTCTTCATCTCCCATCTTACATTCTACTACTCTGCATATCCAGTTATCAATCACTCTCTCCAGAACTTGCATGCAGTGTGGTAGGAGTTTGATCCATCTGTACTGCCCACAGTTGTGGATGTCCCCTTTGTTCTTGTACACTGGCACAAGTATGCTTATTCTCCAGTCATCTGGGATATGCCTTTCTCTCCACACTGCTATTAGTATCCTCAGGAACCATTTCTCCCCTATCTCACCCAGCATCTTTATCATATCTGCTGTCACCTCATCTGAGCCTGCTGCTTTCCCTGACTTCATCTTCCTTAGTGCTGTTCTTACTTCTTCTAAGGTGAGCTCCTCCTCTTCTCTAATTGTAGGCTGTTTCTGGGGCAGTACAGCTTATGTGGGATTTTCTTCATTCAGAAGCTGCTGGAAATACTCCTTCTATCTGTTTTTGATGTCCTGTGGATTGGTAAGCAGGTTGTTGCTGGCATCCCTTATGAAGGTTGTCTGACTCTCTTCTGCAGACCAGATGGCACAAGGTACAAGGTTCGATCTCACCTCTGAACAATGCCTATTTGGAGTTTGCATGTTCTCCCCTGTGTCTCTGTGGGGTTTCTCCCATGTCCAAAAAACATGCTGAGTGTTTCCATCTCAAACTCACCAATGAATGCAGCTGTGGGCAGCAGCACAGACTCTACATGGTGCCCTATAGTGGGAAGAGTTGTACAGACCAATCGCTTTGGGCATCTACTGTGGTGCACAGTATCCTCAAGATAGGAGAACATGGATCACAGACTGCATGCCGTGGCAGGGCTAGCCACTCGACGGTGTAAAATATGGCTCTAGGTGATTTGGTCATGTTGACTAATGTTGCCAAAAATGGGCATGGGTAGTTACTGGTGATAAGTGGGTTGAGGACCAGGCCTACTCTCACCCATGCCAGGGACTCTTGCTAATGGTGGGAGGGGTATATGTGCTCCTGTTGGCCAGTGTGTGCCTGCCATAAAGCTCAGCAGCCCTGGGCCAATAAGCTACTGGCTGGCCGGTGTCTAGTTTTCCACCCTGGATACCTGGGATAGCTCTGTTGAGTGAAAGCTGGATGTAAAACAACTAACCTGCCAAACATGAACTGAGAATTGCTATACTTAATCTAAGTTCACTGACAGGATGCAGCTTGGAAGTGGATGGCATGATGATACGGAGGAGGCTAGACATCCTATGTATCCAAGAGATGAGATGGAAGGGCAGTGCAGCAAAGCCACTTGGCTTGGGATCCAGACTCTACTACTCAGGTGAGGGACAGGCTAGAAATGGTGTTGGATTGTGGTGAGAGAAAGGCTTCAGAAGGCAATAACGGATATCATCAGAATTAATGACAGACTCATGGCAATCCGATTCCAATGTAATGATAGGGCAGTATTCATAATCTCAGCATATGCTCCACAGCAGGGTCATGATAGTGAGGAAAATAATGCATTCAGACAGCAGTTGCAGGACCTACTAGATAAAGCAAGACAGCATGAATTGGTGTCGATAATGGGTGACTTGAATGCACATATCGGGACAGACAGAACAGGATATGAGGACTGCCTGGGTCCACATTGGTGGGGTAACAGGAATAAAAAAGGAGAAGCCATTCTAGAGTTCTCTTTGGCAAATGGCTTGATAGTAGCCAAAAACACAGTAGTCATGAACAAACAGCTTTAATGAAGCTTTCGGGTCTACACCCTTCATCAGCACATAAAATCAACTTATACAAACCACATTTAAATAGAGGAACATTTGAAAATCACATGAACAAGCCAGCCATTCAGATAAAGACCCAAATTAATTATGCACATTATTTAAAAGCACATCATACCTAAATTTCTTAAATACTCTATTGTACTTATAAAATACATATATAAAAAAATATACATATACTTAAATCATCCATATTAAAATAAAATATAAGGAACATTAGAATAAATGATAAGACAAAACAATTCTCATAAATTCTCCCTTTGTCGCTTAACTAACACTGGTTTTATACTTACTGACCCATTTAGGCCCGGAGGTTTATCAGCCTGTAGACGTACTATCCATTCATATTCCTTCAGTAACAGAATATTATCTAGATCACCACCCCTAATGCCCATTTGCACCGTACAGATGCACCTAAATTTAAATGCGTGTATTCGAAATTCATGTAAATGTCTGAATAATGCGTTTGTCTCAACCTTCCTTTTAATCTCAGACCTATGCTCTGTTATTCTATCTTTAAGCTTCCTAGATGTTTTCCCCACATAAAAAACATTACATGAAGTGAAGTTAGCAAGATAAACTAGCTTAGTGGTATTACAATCTGCTCGAGAAACAAATTCAAACCATTCACCTGTTATGGGGTGCTGGAAGCTACTACTACTATCATTGATATCAGAACAACAGACACAATTGTAACACTTAAAGGTCCCCATACTAGCTCGTATAGGGATGGATTCAGTCAAAAAATCCTTATAACATAAAATTTGTTTAAATGTTTGACCATTTCTAAAAGCAAACCTTGGAACTGGACCTAGTAAATCTTTTAAGTCTGGTTGAGACATCAAAATTATCCAATTCTTTTTAATTATTTTACAGACATTATTAGTATTAGCATTATAAGTGGTGGTAAATCTGAGAACAGAACTGTTGACTGACCTATCACCTTCCCCTTCTGTTGTGCAACATAAGTGGTTCAGGGATAAAGAACCAAAAACTGGTCTATAGGGGCCCCTTCTTCCTTGCTTCACCTCCTCATAACTCATATTAACATCTCTAGGATGATACCCATTCTCAATAAATTCTTTCCTCATCTTCTCAGTTTCTTCCAAGAAAACTTCCTCATCAGTTGTTAACCTACTAACCCTTATCAGCTGAGATTTTATAATACCTCTATAGATATGCATTGGATGCATATTGGCAGTATTTAAATACCTTGCTGCATGCACATCCTTTCTATGTACCCTTGTTTCCAACCTACCAAGTTGTTTATAAAGCCTTACATCTAAAAAATCTATTTTGTCTAGGGAAAAGTCCATCTTAAACTTAAGGAAGCATGTTGTGGTGTTAAGATATGAGAGGAAACTTTCTAACTGAATCAAAGTCCCCTTCCAAATGAAAAAACAATCATCCACAAACCTACAGTAACAATCAAATAAACGCGCATACTCATTATTCTCATTTAGAATATATTGCTTTTCCCATACATATAAAACTAAATTGGCAAAAGTATTCACCACAGATGTACCCATGGCCACCCCAGTTAACTGCTGGTAGGGAACACCATCAAAAATAAAAAATATTCCTCGTCAGAACTAAATCTAATAAAAGGCAAATATTTTCAATTTCACGTGTCTGCACAAAAGATTGCATCGTTAGGAAACCTCTTACTGCCTCAATCCCATAATCTATTGGAATAACTGTAAAAAGCGATACTATGTCCAGTGTAACCAAGAAGTAATCAGAACTAGTTTGGTGATTAAACCACATATCCAATTTTTCTAAAAAGTGAACCGTATCTTTCAAAACAGTTTCACACTTAAGTAGATACTTTCCTAACACTTTTTGTAAATATCTTGAAATTGGCTCGGTCACCCATCCCTTGCCAGACACGATAGGCCTTAATGGTGGATCACTCATTGATTTATGCACTTTGGGGATACCATAAATTTGTGGGATTTTGGGACATGTTACTGTTAAGTAACTAAACAGTTCAATTGTAATATCTTGATTCAGTTGCATATCATATAACGCCAAATTCACCTGAGAAACATGATCTTTCACATTTGCAAATGTTAATACTTTAAAAGTACTTGCGTCAGACAAAAATTGCTTAAACTTATTCATATACCATACCCTATACATCAACACTGTAGCCCCTCCTTTATCAGCTTGTTTTATTATGATACTACTATCTTTTTTAATTTGCAACAACAACTTGTATTCATTGAACGATAGGTTATATTTAACATCTCCATTTCTATACTTATTCTTAATACTATATAAAGCTCTTATCTCATTTTCAACAACATTTAAAAAGGCTAAAATAACTGGTGTAAGTTGAGGTACAAAAACACTCAGTTTTTTGCATACACAGTTTGAATCATTAGTTTGTTTAAACAAAGATTTAAGCATAACGTTTCTTGCAAACAATTTTACATCAGTTAAAATGTCCACAATATTGTCCTTAAAAGTAGGGATGAATTTCATTCCATTTTTTAACAAATTGTAGTGTTGCTCAGTCAAAACATAGTTAGAAAGATTAATAGTACCTTTTAACAAGCAAATCCCTGTCCTCACCGCCGAGGAGCCTTGCTGGGTAGCTTCGGACTCTCGTTCTTTCTCTTCAACGCTTGTACCGACTTCTGCAATGTTTTCTGCCCTTGGGGCTCTTGTAAATTTCTCTGCTGAACCACTACCTTCTCCGGTTGTTTTAACCTGAAAGGTAAAAAAGAGGAAATCTCCATCTGTTTACGCTTTTCCTTTACTTCCACTCCAGATACAGAGATCTGTGCTACGGGTGGTAGGTTGGAAACAAGGGTACATAGAAAGGATGTGCATGCAGCAAGATATTTAAATACTGCCAGTATGCATCCAATGCATATCTATAGAGGTATTATAAAATCTCAGCTGATAAGGGTTAGTAGGTTAACAACTGATGAGGAAGTTTTCTTGGAAGAAACTGAGAAGATGAGGAAAGAATTTATTGAGAATGGGTATCATCCTAGAGATGTTAATATGAGTTATGAGGAGGTGAAGCAAGGAAGAAGGGGCCCCTATAGACCAGTTTTTGGTTCTTTACCCCTGAACCACTTATGTTGCACAACAGAAGGGGAAGGTGATAGGTCAGTCAACAATTCTGTTCTCAGATTTACCACCACTTATAATGCTAATACTAATAATGTCTGTAAAATAATTAAAAAGAATTGGATAATTTTGATGTCTCAACCAGACTTAAAAGATTTACTAGGTCCAGTTACAAGGTTTGCTTTTAGAAATGGTCAAACGTTTAAACAAATTTTATGTTGTAAGGATTTTTTGACTGAATCCATCCCTATACGAGCTAGTATGAGGACCTTTAAGTGTTACAATTGTGTCTGTTGTTCTGATATCAATGATAGTAGTAGTAGCTTCCAGCACCCCATAACAGGTGAATGGTTTGAATTTGTTTCTCGAGCAGATTGTAATACCACTAAGCTAGTTTATCTTGCTAACTGCACTTCATGTAATGTTTTTTATGTGGGGAAAACATCTAGGAAGCTTAAAGATAGAATAACAGAGCATAGGTCTGAAATTAAAAGGAAGGTTGAGACAAACGCATTATTCAGACATTTACATGAATTTCAAACACATGCATTTAAATTTAGATGCATCTGTACGGTGCAAATGGGCATTAGGGGTGGTGATCTAGATAATATTCTGTTACTGAAGGAATATGAATGGATAGTACGTCTATAGGCTGATAAACCTCCGGGCCTAAATGGGTCAGTAAGTATAAAACCAGTGTTAGTTAAGCGACAAAGGGAGAATTTATGAGAATTGTTTTGTCTTATCATTTATTCTAATGTTCTTTATATTTTATTGTAATATGGATGATTTAAGTATATGTATATTTTTTATATATGTATTTTATAAGTACAATAGAGTATTTAAGAAATTTAGGTATGATGTGCTTTTAAATAATTTGCATAATTAATTTGGGTCTTTATCTGAATGGCTGGCTTGTTCATGTGATTTTCAAATGTTCCTCTATTTAAATGTGGTTTGTATAAGTTGATTTTATGTGCTGATGAAGGGTGTAGACCCGAAAGCTTCATTAAAGCTGTTTGTTCGTGACTACTGTGTTTTTGGATACTACTTGACATTTTCTGATCTAGTGTATTTTCTTGATAGTAGCCAACACATGGTTCAGAAAGAGAGACAGTCACAAGATCACATACAAGAGTAGCCAACATGCAACTCAGGTAGACTTCCTCCTAGTAAGGAAAAAGGACTGGGGTAGAATCCATGATTGCAAAGTCATCCCAAGTGAAACAGTTGGCCCACAAAATAAACCATTAGTTGCCACAATCAGTTGCAAGCAGTGATCAGAGAAGGCTCTAAGATCAACAGAAACCAGGCTGAAGACCTGGAAGTTGACTGGAGAGAAAGTGCAGCAGTTCAAGGAATTACTCAGGGCTCTAGCACCCCAGGAAGAGGAAGAAATAGGAGGAGTTGAAGAGGAGTGACAGTGCCTAAAATAGCATGTGCTATGACTACAGAAAAGATATGTGGCCGAGCCAGGTATGGAAATAAAGTACATAAGAAAAGCTGGTGGTGGAATGCAGAAGTCCAGGAAGTCATCAAAAGAAAGAAGGAGTGCAGGAAGAAATCAGAGATAGAAAAGACTGACCAGGCTAGGAAGGACTACTGGTTGGCTAACAAAGAAGCTAAGAAAGAAGTTGCAGTAGCAAAGAATAGGGCATCGGAGGCACTGTATCAACTTCTGGAAAGTGACTCAGTAAGGGGCACAAAGAAACTATATCAGGTTGCAAGGCAAAGACAGAAAGATAAAGAAGATAGTCAGACAAACTTTGTAGTCATTCATAAGAAAACTCAATCATAGCATTAGAACAAAAGAGTAATAAAAGAAAGTCATATGGAACAAAGGATCGCTTGTTGTTAAAGTCATAATGGAGAACTGTAAAAAGGGGAAGAATCTAAGTATGGCATGGATAGGCTATAAAAAAGCATTTGACAGTAACCCACACTTGTGGATAAAAGAGTCCTTAAAATGTATAAGATACACCCTACACTGATCGATTACATTACAGCGACCTTGAAACAGTGGCAAACCACTTTGTAGTTAAGCCATGATAAAGGACAAATTATTATTCCAGGGATAAAAATTCAAAGGGGAATTTTCTAGGGTGACCCTCTGTCACTGCTAATATTTTGTCTTGCTCTTAACCCATTAAGTTGTTTACTTAACATATTAGGTCAAGGGTACGATTTGGCTCCCAAACAACAATGAAGTGTAAACACTTCTCATCTTCTTTTTATAGATAATTTAAAACTATACTTCATCAGATGAGGAACTGAAAGCACAACTGCAAGTGGTAAAACTTTTTCAGATGATATATGAATGTCATTTGGTCTTGATAAAATGTGCAAAAGCAACCTCTAAAGCAGGAAAACTGCAGCACCAAAAACATCATCAGTTTGGGACAAGAATATGATATAAAAGAACTTGAACAAGAGAGAGTGTATACATATTTGGGGATTGATGAAGGATCAACAATAAAACATGAACAAATGCAAATAAAACTTCATAAGGAATATTTTAGAAAACTTGAAATAATACAGAAGACAGCATTGACATTTAGGAACAAAGTCCAAGCTATAAACCAATTTGCTATTTCTTTCATAACTTACTGGTCCCAAAAGACATTGGATAGGTTGGACAGGAAAACAAGAAGGATGCTTCATGCTCATCAAATGATTTACAAAAATCACTGTATACCAAGATTATATATTCCTCATTCTGAAGGAGGTATGGGCGTCCTAGAAATTGGTTACATGTATAGATCTGCAGTCATGGGACTGCATACATATCTGCTGACCTCACAAGACCCAAATGTAGTAAAAGTTTTGAAACATGAGGAGAATAAGTCTAAGATGATAAGTCTAAGATGATGTCCCTGCTTAGTTTCGTAGTAGCATATCAGCATCAAGCAGGAATAGAAATCAAACCGGAAGTAGATAAAAATCAGGCAACAACTGGATGTGCCAAAAAAACAAAAGAAATAATATAAGGTGAAGGATCAGATGAGAAGACAAGAGATGTGGAAAATGCATAAATATAGTTGCAAATACAGAAAACTCTTGGAACAACCTCATGCTGATCAGGATCAAATGCAGAAATGGTTAAGGAGAGGTGAATTTAAACCAAAAGAAGAAAGGTTAATATTGGTGGCCAATATAGTGGACTACGTACATGTTGGTTTACAAAGTCCATTGCACATGTGGGAGAAACAGACAAATGTAGGTTTTGTAAAACAGAATTGGAACATTCTCACATCTTGTTCTGGTTGTGATATACTAATGGCAGAAGGACTGCATACTGAAAGGCACAATAATGTGGGAAGACTGTTGCACTGGGGATTGTGCAAACATAATATTGAAAGAGCTGAAAAACATTGGAAACATGAGCCAGAAAGCATAATAGAAATCGATGGAGTTTATACCACATGGCATCATCCATTACCAACAGTTCAAAAAATAGATGCAAGAAAACCAGATATAGTAGTCCATGAAAAAAACACAAAAGTAGCATTAATCATTGAAATTGCTACACCCATTGACTACAGTATCTTATGTACAGAGATACACAAAGTCATAAAATACCAGGAATTTCAGGCAGAAATGAGGGCAATGAGGAAAAAAGACACCCAGACAGTTCTAGTAGTAGTACGAGCAACAGGTCTTATAAAAAATGAATTTACAATCATACTTAGATATGTTACGAATTCATGTAACTCCATAAGAATTACAGAAGGAGTCATTACTGGGCACATTGCAGGTGCTGCGAAGAGCACTTCTGGCTAACATCAAAGACTGAAACAATACTAATTTCATGAGCTTTAATCATATTTTGACTTAAAAATGTGGTTCATTCTCGTCATGGTATTAGAAACCCAAAAGACTTGGAAAAATTATACAGGATCAAAAAATATTCATAAAGTAGCAGAAAGCATTCTAATAACTAGGTCAACATGAGAATGGAGAAATGAGATCTTGCTAATAGGGATGAGGGGTAGAGTGAATAGGGAAGAATGGACTGGACTTTACTGGAGAAAAGAGGCAAAAGAGCCAGGGTACTGGGAACAAATATCTAGAGACAGAAAGGGAATGGAATGGGATGAGGCCAGGAAGACGTCTGCACTTCAGGCTAGACACTGCCTTCCTTCTAGGGATTGATAAAGTGCAGGCAGAGAGAATGGGATAGGGGACTCCTAAGGGAAATACCTGCTCTTGTAGAGTTTTCAGTTGAAGCTAGAACAGAAGCTGGTGTTAGAAAAAGGATAATTAATGCCACATATAAAATATTGCACCAGAACTATAAGAATCATCAAAGGAGTTCAGAAAAGATTAGGAAGAGAGAATGAATCAGCAATTTGTAAGGGAGCAATGGAAGAACATATGTATTCCTCCCAAGTATGCAACAAAGTCCAGAAGGTTTTAGGATTTTTGCTTGGGAGTGTTTGCATAGATATTTTCATACCTCAAGTAGACCTCAAAGAATTTTTCCTCAGGTAGATGGCAAATGTTAGAACTGTGATGGGGAAGAAAGAGGTAACTGGGAGCATATGTTTTGGGAGTGGAATGGGCAGGCAGATTTTTAAAATTCCCTGCAGAGTACTCTGTCAGAAATATTAGGTGATTCACCACTTGGATGACAACAAGCAAGCACACAAGGTGCTACACTTGGATCATGAGCCTATCAGAATGTGCTGCCATTGTAGATATATACATAGCCAAGTCAGCTGGAGAAGAGATGCTTCACTTAGGTAGGGGTAGACTACTCCTCAGGTACAGCCAGCCTGCTTACTCCATAGCTCCTGATGCTTACTGTTGGGGAACAAATGGGCCAACTGGGCTACCTGTGCAGGAATGTATGGGTCATAGGGCTCTTGACCACCTTAGATATGCCCAGCTCTAACCCCATGGAATGGATGGGCTGATTGGGTGCAGTTAGGTGATCCATTGTGGTTAGTCCTGTGGAAGGAAAATAATCTCAAAATCCCATGCTCAAGGCATGTGTGACCCATTTGGATTGTGTATAATATTCCTATTCTGGGGTAAATGGGGATTGATGTGTCACAGGGAGTCTCAGTTTTCCATGCTTCTCACACAGCTTGGAGTCTCCTCCTGGCATTAATCATTAAAACATTTCTTAGGTTTAGTGTTTAAAAAGCACAACCTGCAGTTTCCAGATCGTGACTCAGAACATTAAGAGCTGACCTTTTTTCTCTTTGCCTGGGACTGCAGCACAAAATGTTAATGGGTGGTGCAAGTGTGCCATCTTCAACACCATGACTTTCTTGCCATTTAGCAGCAACATAGCTTTGTTGGGCCTTTCATGCTATCCAATTTAGTAATGATGGAGATATCCCTGTGAAAGAACTGACCAGAGTGTGTAAAATTCAAAACGCAGATGTTAAATTATTCAGAATCTAAGTCCATGTCTTTTTCACTTTAGAACTAGCTGTACCTCCTGTAGCTTACATACACTGACCTTAGGCTGTAAGAATTCTTTGTAAGGCACTAAAGAGATGTAATGCCGGACTACATGCAATTATTGTACTTTAACAGAAGGCAGTTGTTCTGCTTATCTGCAGGTTGTTCAGAGAGGTTACTGGCTTGTACCCACAAGCTCCTGTTGGTCAATAAAGCAGGTTAACACACCTCAAATGAAAAAGATGCTGGTACTCAAGACCATTAAGCATTTTTCTGTGTCTGAAATCAAACTTGTGCAATCAATTGCCTTCATCCCCTCCTTTGGTAGTCAAACAGTCTTCATTGACCTACTACCCCTTTTGGACCCTTTTTGGACCCTTGAGATTTCCCACCTACTGTGCACTGACATTTTGTTTACAAAGTGGTAAAAGTTGGATAAATGGGTGCATTAAGAGAACACTATTCTACAATTGGGTATTAGGGTGGCTACGGTGGTGCTGTGGTTAGCATTGTCACCTCACAGCAAGAGGTTCTCCGGTTCGATCCTCAGCTGGGGTGCCTTCTGTTCGGAGTCTGCATGTCCTCCCTGTGGTTGCGTGGGTTTCCTCCGGGTGCTCTGGTTTCCTCCCATATCCCAAAGACATGCTGCAGCTGGATTGGATACTCTAAATTGGCCCTAGGTGTGAGTGCGTGTGTGTTTGCGCCTTCTGTGGAAGGTTGGGCGCCTGGCTGGCAACTCAACACTGTAAAACTCCACTGCCAATCATGAGCGGACAGGTGATCCGCTGTGGCGACCCCTAACCAGGAAAAGCCGAATGAAGAAGAAGATTCTAAAATTGGGTACTGGAGTTCTGGTGATTGGCTTTTCACTAGACTCTCCACCCCATCCTCTGTCACTTTCATGCATTTCCCTGCAACATAATTGTCTTTTGTTGCATTTGTCATCTGAAGTATGCATTACCTGTGTTTCTCATGTGAATCTTGCATGGTAATGACATAACAGTTGGCCAGTTAGTGCAAGCTGAGGGACCTCTTTCTCTGATTCATTCATTTTTGCAGAGTTTGATGGGATGGAGAGGAAGCCTATAGAGATTTATTTATTTATTGCTATTTGTTTACTGGCTAAGTTGAATTGGTCTGCTGAGTCTGGGTCATGACTGAAAATAATCAGTAGACCAATTTGACTTATCTGGTTAACAAACAGCAATAAATAAATAATTATTGCACAATTATTTATAGAAAAGATTAATTATATAAATTCACATATTTGCATAGAGTAATACTGGATTCATAAAGTATACAGATATGTTTGCAAAACTTAGGTCCAGAAGTACAGCTGACATAACTGTTATCCGTCATCATGAAAGCAGTTGAATATGGATTTAGTAAGGGTATGTTACTTAAAAGAGCTATCAAACCCCTCATATCTTTCCTGATTTGTGATTTCAGCAGTTGGGTGGTTCTATATTACTGGCCCAAGTCTAGAGTATGCCCTCTTTCCCCAGGTAGATTTGAAGCATGGTCAGACAAAACAGAAACAGCTGTTTTGCAGGTTTGCAGGTTTTTGAGGTAGGAGATGATGTTGTGTATATATAATTTTGTTTACAAAAGAGGACAGTAGCATTGTTTACCTTGTAAATAAGATAAGCTAGTATAAGTATAGTCATCTTGGAAACAGAGTCAGTTAGATTTCTCTCACAGTTTGCAGTGATGGAGTAAGAGATCAGCCGGATGAATAAACCTGCAGTTTTTTTAAGTTATTTGTAATCTTTGGGTGTTTTAGGAAAATATAGTATAAGAAGTGAGAGACTGTATTACACTTTGGGGAATAACACATTTTTGTTTTTTGTTGAATGAGCATTAGTTGTGAGAAGATAACTAATATTATAACGTTTAGTTGTGAAAGCACTGTGTTAGTTACATATTCAGTATGTGGCATGAAGGAGAAGGAACGATTGGGAATTAAACCTAGGCAGTTTTGTTTACTGACACTGGAAATAATATTCTCTTTAATATCTTAATGGGTTCATTGCAGCCCACTATTGAGGGCTTTATTCTTGCTGATTGAAACACCTGGGTTACTCTTCTACAGCAACTGAGAAGGCTAGTCATTTATATCATCAGTCATTTATGGTTTTCTCTTCACACCAGATCTCCCAAAACAGATTTCTGCCTTCTCTTTACTGCTTAATGTCAGTCTCAGAAACCCAAACAGTGCCATGCAATTTTCCTGGACTGAGTTAAAGGTTGTGGATAGGTATAGCAAATGTATTTATTTTTCCATCAGATTGAGTCTCTGTAATGATGTCTTCCAAGGCTCATTTCCTGAAATGGTCAGTTAAGCAAGTTTGATAACAAGAAAGATAAAACCAGTAATCCCAAGGGTATTTTAAAAATACTTTCTATGTTTCTCATTGTTGGAGTCTATATCTTAAGTATTTGGATGACATATTTATTATATGGAACAATTACCCCAACAAAATACCCACATTTTTGGTGTACTTAACACCATTGACTTATTGAAATTTGCATATAGCCAATTTCTGTCATCTTATGAATATTTAGCTGTCACAACTGGGGAAAAAGGATGTAATTTTTGTTTCTAATGTTTACAAAAAACTCACATTTTCCAGTAGTCATTTACACGATTGTCACTCTTTTTATGTAAAAGTAATTTGATTAAGGGACAGTTTGCAAGGCTAGCAAGGATGACTTCTGTAAAAGAGTTATTCGTAAAGGAAAAAGTTAATTAGAGCATATGTTTTCGGAAAGAGGTAACCCTGGGTATCTAATTGTGAAAATTAGTTCTGAAGTTTTGAATGGATAGGGAATTAAATATGTACCCCTTTTGGTATTGGGTTAAAAAAGACACCGGCACAAATTCCTTATGAGGGAACTAAATTAGCCTCTTATGAGGAGACTGAAAAATAAATTGTTTATGGTAAAGCTCCCCTACAGGTAGGAGTTAGGGGAGTTTTGAAAGGCCAATGGTTTTGCAATATAGCACTGAATCCTTGAAAATAAAAAATATCATTAGAGTTAATTGGAATTTAAAGTGGGTGGACAATTATATCGTTTACTGGGTCCTAACCTGAGATTTGTCTACAAAACTGGGTTGAACTTAAAGCATTATTTTGAGAAGAAAAGAGTGGATGTTAAACCCAGATCCAGGAAGGAAAGAAGGTTACATCCACATGTGGCCTCTGTATCCAATGTACTTTTATTTTTACAGATTGGACTGTTACTTTGAACAGTGGGCAAAAATCACTGGTTAACACAGTTATGGGAATTGTTTAACAAGTGGGCTGGTTTACCAGGCAATGTGCGCTGGATGTATGGCGTTTTATGTGGAGAAGACCGAGACTCCCTTATGCAAGAGAATATACGAGCACTGTTATGATATCTGTAAGAAAAACAGTAACAATGCTCTTTACAAACACTCCATAGTTCGTGGTACATGCAAAAGGTGTAGATGTGCTATTCTTGAGAGGCTAAACAAGCACCCTAAGGGTGGCCCATGGGAAACCAGTTTGGAATATAGTGTAGTTATCTGGCATTAAGACCATGTTCCTCTAACCTTCCAGGTCTTAATGAATAAATTACTATTTTTTCAGAATTAAAAAGTCATTTAGTAGTTTATTAAATGTGTAATGTTATAATGACACATTTTCTTTTTTTATGTAATGTTTTTGGGATGGTAGTACAGTTTAGGATGGGTATTGGTAACGGGGGTTTACATGCAATAGTATTTTTCTTTGTACTCTTACCAATATTTTTCATTTTATTTTATTTTATTTTTTATGTTTTTATGAATTCATAAATGGATTTGCACATTAAAGAAAATTATCTTTTTAACAGTTATAGAACTGATATATTTATGGATTTTACCAATATACTTTACATTTTATTAATAGTTTGGAATATTTGGATTAAATTTACATAATAGTGCAAGTACCTTTAAGATATCATCATGATAGAATGTAATCATTTTAAACCCGGAAAGTGAGTTGAATCTTTCAGTCTGAAGAAGTCAAGTTATAAACATAGACAAAAGCATCAGTATTGAATGTTTATACATGGTTGCTAAAAATATTGCTGTGGCTTGGTTCCTGTTTTTCCTGGTGGTACAGTAACATATACATTTTTGAAAAAAAAGTTACTTATGATTGATAAGGCTTATATTCTAGAAGTTTTTGAGAATGTGATTCCTGATTCCTGGCTATTGCATGACAGAGGAGTATATTCCACCTCCCAAATGACCCCTAAAGAGTGTTAGAACCAATTTTTACTCATCTCATTTTATAGGGTTTATAGGTAATTACTAGGCTTGCAGTCCAGGCGTCCATTGAGAAGCCTAGTCTAAATTCAGAGCTGCCCCCAAGCACTGTCTGGTTAAGTGACTTGATCAAGGTCACACAGTAAGTAAACGAACATTGAAGGAATCAAACCTTGTACCCCAGGAACTACAAGTCAAAACCTGATCCTTCTGCAACAATTGGCAAGTAATACAGAGCCATAACTCCCATAACTGGCACATATAAATTCAATATTTTGTGACGGTCTGAGTTCCTTCTGATGTCCCTTCACTTTGTGCCAGTCAGAATTCATTCAAGTGCCCCTTTCTTCATATCCAAAATCAGAAAGAGAATTTAGTTTTTTAAAGATTATATTGTAGCTATTTTTTTCTTTGTAAAATAAATCACTTCAAGGGAAACTCATTGCTTTGAGCATAGTTTGTACCCTTCAATTTTTGTAAAACACCCAGAGCAAACCCCACTACCACCAACACTCCCTTCTCCTCCAGAACAATTACTGGGAAAATATACATTTGCTCCTTTGTTTCCAGACACTTTGAATCAAGTTAATTAGAACTGCAGTAACAGAGATATTGTATTTGCCTGTCTATTCAGTAATTTTAGTTGAATCAAGTACACTGACCATGGGCTGTAAGAATTCTTTGTAAGGCACTAAGAGATATAATGCAGGACTAACAACCTCCCATGAAATGGATAACTGCCAGCATAGCCAGAAAGTATCTTTTGATGTGCTTACACTTTTAGAACATCCACATTTTTTTCAGATAAGATTGACATCAGATATTACACAATTAAATATTGAGTAAAATGAAATATAGAACAAGAAACAATGGATGCCTTCAATAATCTGCACCCTACCTCTCTGTCTTCCTCCCACTGTGTGGATGAAAAGGTCTAGAAATGTAGATTTTTACAAAGCAGATCAAATTATAATAATTTCACCAGGATGTTGAGGAAACTCAGTACCTGAGGCTTTTATGTGCCTCTATACTTTCAAGGTCATGTGATTAGTTGAAAGGTTGACAAATAGTGCCATTTGATGCTTTTATTGAGTAAACTGTCCACGTTTCCAAAGATCAAAATATTAAAAGGGAAAAAAACAGTGGAGGATCATGAATATAATACAGCATCTAAAATGTCCTATCCCACCCTTCCTTTATTCAAGGACAGTCGTACCAAACTGTTTAAAGTTTATATATTTTTGAAAGAAAGAAACAATGATGAGTTGATGCGCAAGGCATGTATAAAATATGATGTGATTATGTTAAGATCTTTATAAGATAAGCCACATGAGTTGCTGATCAAGTTTGTGCCCGTAGGTATTAGATGGTTTTTAACCACCTCAGTGGCGACACAATGTAGCTACTGAGATAATGTTAAGAAAAGGCATCTATCTCACATTCCTGTACTGGGGAAGATCCAGTGCACTGCCTTAGGTTTAATAGTGATTCAATTTAAGATCCAGTGCACTGCCTTAGGTTTAACAGTGATTCAATTTAAGATCCAGTGCACTGCCTTAGGTTTAATAATGATTTGAATTAAGATCCAGTGCACTGACGTAGGTTTAATAGTGATTCAGTTTGGTTTAGGCATCTGTTTAAGGTGGAAAGGAGAGACTGAAGATTAAACTGAATGAAACCAATGTCCTAGCTTGAGAATTATGCTTCTGCTTTGTAGTACATGTGGTGTGTCTGCTGTCAGAGCTCACATAAAGACTTTGAAAGAAATTGTTACACCGAAAGTTTGATAAGAGACTTAGGGACACAGGTGGACAGTGGTCTCACCTTCGATAACCACATCACCACAACAGTCAGGAAATCCTTCTATGTGGCACACCTCATCACTAAGGGCTTTTCATCAAGAAAAAAGGAGGTCATTGTCCCACTGTACTCATCCCTCATTAGACCCATTATAGAATATGAAGCCCCGTTTGGTATGTACCTCTCAAGACATCTGCAACAACTGGAAAGGCCACAGAAATACCTCACTAAAAGAATCACAGACCTAAAGCAGATGCCCTATGTTGACCACCTTAAAAAACTCCAGCTATACTGTGTTGCATATCGTCTACTCAGAGGCGATCTTTGCTTAACATACAAGGCCATGTCAAACCCAGAGCTGTTGGACATGCTACGCTTAAAGAAATCCCAATCCCTCAGAGCCACACGCTCCAGGGATCTAAACCTTGTCATCACAATAAAAAAAAAAAACATGCCGGAGGGATAAGTTCCTGAGGCAGAGACTCCCCAGACTCTGGAATAGATTGCCCATACATGTCAAGCAGAGTGCCTCTTTGGTCCTCTTCAAAAGGAACCTTGACGATTGGATGGGAGAAAGGAAATTCACCCCGGGGATCACGTCAGTCGCCCTGCTAGACAGGGGTCCAGGGAAGTAAATAGTGTGGGAAGAAATAGCCAGGGAATTGTTATGGCTAGGCTTGTATAGGCCCTAGGGCTGATAGCCTAGTACCAACCTATGAACCTATGTCTGTAATGACAAAGGTCATTAACATAAAGGTTGAAAAGAAGTAGCCTCAGCATGGTGACAGAGATTTGAGTTGAACCTGTAGACTTGGTTTAGATGCGATATTATTATTAGAAGGGTGGACTTTTTATTGTATGACTTTCTTATGACTGGAGTAATTCTTCAAGATTTATATAAATATTTTTGTGCGGAACATCCATTGATATCCCTCCTTTATGGATTACCTAAGGTGCATAAGGATACTCATGATCCACCTGTGCAACCTGTTATGTTGAGCAGGGGTTGGGTGACTGAACCCCTATCGGTTTATGTGGAGAAATTGCTATGACCTGTTTTGGATAATATCTCCAGTGTTTTGAAGAACACAAAATAATTTTTAAGTGATTTACATCTGTGGTATGACATGCTTGTTGACAGGTCTGGGTTGTTGTTGGTGACCCTGGATATAGCCTCACTGTTTATTGTCATACCGAATGATTTAAGTATAGACTATACTAGAGGTTTTTTGACATTAACAGGGTGTTTTACAAATAGTAAGTTTTTTGATATGTACATTGTTGGAGCTTATTCTTGAAAGTAATGTCTTTATTTTCAATGAGAAGTTCTTTTTGCAGAAGTTAGGGGTTGCAATGGGGACTTTTTGTGCAAATTTGTATGCCAGAATGGTATTGAATTATTGGGAACACAAATTTGTACAGAACAATAACCCCCTTTGTAGGTAGCCTATGTTATTATAAGCGCTTTGTTGATGATTTGTTTATTGTTTGGAGAGGTACAGCAGAGTCACTGTTAGAATTTATTAATTACTTGTATTCTACCACTATGTTCCTTGAGTTTTCTTTTTAATCTTCTGAATCGTGTTAATTTTTTATATGTTTGTATCAGAATGGATGAGTTAAATAATTTTAGTACAGCTGTTTACAGGAAACCATGTAGATGCAATAAATTATTGCATAAATAAGTATGCATCCACGACACATTTTTAAGAATGTAGTCAAGGGACAGTTTTTATGGATCATGAGACTTCATGACCAAGAAGATGAAGCATACACTACCTTATGTCAGGCTGCTCATGAATTTATTGACAGAGGATATAAAAAGTTTGAAGTATACAAAACGTTAGATGAAGTTCTTGCCCTTAGGGAATCAGCTACACAACCTTATTTTTCCACATATAATGATAGTTCTGAGCAGTTGATAAGAGGTATACAAGTGGATAGGATGCATCTTACATACTCTAGTAATGTTGCTGAATTGTGTGAAGTTTTTAAAAAACATTGGTCAATACTTTTAACTGATGATATTGTAGCGGATATAGTTGGGCCCGAACCTAAGTTTTCTTTTAAGAATAACCTTTCGTTGAAATGACAGCCTTGTTATAGGAACTGCTGTGTGAAACCTAAGATCAAGACTGAGAGACTTGGTACTTTTTCATGTCGGCACTGTTCTGCATGTGACTTTATCTGCAATAGCACTATTGTTAAAATATTTAAAATCTGTTAATAAGGTTATAGAATTGAAATGCTGTGCTACCGGCAATACGATGAATATTGCTTACTGTGCTCTCTGCCCTGTCTGTGATAGTTATTAGGTAAAACTAATATTAGTTTAAAAGAGAGAGTTTTGTAACATCTAGGTCTGTGATAGTTATTATGTAGGTAAAACTAATATTAGTTTAAAAGAGAGAGTTTTGTAACATCTAGGTGAGCTCAGGAAAGGTAAACAAACCAATGCACTTGCTAGACATGTAACAGAAAATGGGAATGATCATAGTTTTAGATTTGCAGTATTAGAAGTGTTACATGAAAGCTTAAAATCTGGTGACTTGGTTAACTTAACAGAATGTTCAGAACTAAAATGGATTGTCAGCTTAAATGCTGACAAAGCCTCTGATCTTAATGGACACATTTCAAGTAAACCTGTCCTAAAGAAAAGGAATTTACTTCACTGAAATGTTTGTAGTTGGGTGTTGTTGTCATGTGATGAAATAGATAAATAGTGATTGGTGGTTTTACTGTATTTAAATGGTTGTTTTTAATTGCTTTATTGTAAGTATGATGAAGCAGCAGGTTGCTGTGAAAGTGCTAACTTTTTATTAAATAGTTTTTTATCGTGCAGCCGGGTAGGTCGTATTTATATTTAGTTATTTTATATTAGATGTGATATTATCAGTTTTAAGATACTTGGTGTAATTTGAGAGATAGACCATAATCTATATGGGGTCTATATTAGATCATCGAAGTGTTAATACTTTTAATGATCTAATATCGACCCTGAGGGTTAGGGCATGGGTGAGGTGAGTGTGCGATAGTGATAGGCTTTAGGGTTAGGGTGGGGTATGTGAGTTAGGGTTAGGGTGCGGGTGAGGTGAGTGTGTGATAGTGACTGACCTTAGGGTTAGGGTTTGGGTTAAGGATAGTGGATAGATAGTACTGTATGTACAGTTTAGTGTAGGGTTAGATGTATGATTTTAAGTGTATGTGTGTGGATTACTGTTTTTTGGTGTGCTTGTGTTGTGTGTGTGTTTCTCGGAACAGTGAATTTTTTCCCAGGGAAAACATTTGCTGTTCTGAGCTTTTAATGTTTTTGGATTTCGTGGTTAGAAGTTCAAGGTTGTTGCATTTGATGATGTGCTATTTTGTTGAACTGATATAGACCCATCTATATGTAGGCAGTTGACCTCAAATTGTATTAGACCAATAAATTACACTGCTGATGTCCTTGGAAAAGTATAAAACTGAGATGCTGGTTGCTTGTCCATCCATCCAAGAATTAAGTCTATGAACTTGATAGCTGAACTATTCATACAGTGACCTATCTCAAAGCTATCCCAGTAGTTGGGCAATTCACTTAGATGGTCTTGTCTGTAAACAGTTCTCAAGTAGCATGTCAAGGGGAGAGCAGAGACATTAGAATATTGGAGAGTAGATATTTATATTTGTTTTTGGGTCCATTGTTCTGGCAGTAGAGCAAAATGGATGACTTTCAGCATGATGGTTCAGTAAATTCAGTGATGGATCAGTTTGTTACAGATAACTAGTACAGCAAATGGAACTAGTTAGCAGACTGATAGATTTTTCAGTACCAGTTTGTAGACATTAAGATTTGGTGGTTGTGGAAGAGAGATGAAACCTGTGGGTATATACATCACAGCCAACAGGATTAAAAATGTTAGAAGTGCTGTATTTATGCAATGTACATTTTTATTATACATATATATGTATTTATGTAAGAATGCATCATAAGGTTGTTATATTTGATCATATGACTTTTGGGCTGCAAGTCATGTGATTGTTTCAGGCGCTTATATAAATGGTTATTTTTATAGACCTGTATGAAACATTGAGAAAGGGTGTTTAACCTGAAAGCTTTGTGTTGTATAAAAGTTTTCTGCTCAACTGTGGTGTTTTTTTGTTGGATGTATTTATTCAGCTGGTTGTTGTTACTCAGAAGTGCTGTAGGTACCAGTAATTAATAGTATTCATAGGTTATACATTAATACCAGGCTGTAGATCCAGTGGACCATTTGTAGTCTAGTCACATGATCCCACATTGAATTTAATAAGGCATGAATTACTACCAGACTCACAACAGGATAAATTACTTTGGAGCTAGTTATGCCCTCTTTCCATAAGGGCTTGAGGGGCCAGACTAGGTGTCTACTTATAATTGCCCATCCATTCATCCAGGTATCTCTTAAAAAGGTGAACAACAGACGAAAAATCCACTCAGTTTATTATACCTATATAGGTATAATAAATTGAGTGGATTTTTCGTCTGTTGTTCATCATTGATTTTTTTTTTTTTTTTTTTGGTATTTTATTTATCTCTTAAAAATGTTTGGGGAACTACTAACTCTTTACAACCAGGGGGTGTCTATTCCATAAAATGGGTATTCTCTGTGATAGATATCTGTCATGGTGGCAGGTCATATTTATATTGCAGTAGAAGTTCTGAGCAGGTGTTTAGGTATTTGTTTTATGGATGTGAAGGAGGTTGCATAAGATTAGATCCTTCAAGGCTCCATAGGATAGGTAAAGGTCCCCTTTCAAAAGTCAGTAGGACACAGAAACGAATGAGGATGCTTTAAAGGGGTCAGAGTAGCTCAAGGTGGACATGCTCCTGATTGTCTTAGTAATAAAATGATGTGGTCTCTTTAGCCAAGTCATTCATGCATGATGTAAAGGGATTACAGCTTTTTTCTGACTTTCAGAACTTGTACAGTCAGAACAACTTTACTGTACTTACTTTAGTATTTACTTGTATGTATATTGCTTGTGTGATTTTCCTCATAGAATTTAAGTTCTCTTTGAATTATGTGGTTATTGATTTTGATTATTCTTTTCTTTTATAATTTTTTGTTTATTTGAAGCTGAATATGGCCAATCTTGTTAGAAGCGCCATTGTGCCTGACTGAGAGTGTTTCTTAAACAATCTGGAATTACAGAGCTGACATAAGTATATTTTTGCACTTTATCTAACAGTTCAGTATTTCTTAATAGTACTGCAGTATTTTTATTTATTTGCATAACAGTACTGCAGTATTTTTATTTATTTGCTTAACAGTACTGCACTGTTTTAAATTATTTGTTTGACTGGATTATTTGCTTTTCTGTGTCTGCATTTATACATTTGCTGACCTCTGGTTGAATTTTTGTTTCTTGATCTTTGCTGAATTTTTTTATTTCTGTTCTAAGGGATTTGGCACAGCACTTTAGCTTGGACTAACTAGTTCCACATAGAGGGTCCTTTACAGCTCTCTGGGGCAGCAGGGAGTTTGTGGTGAACTCATTCCAGGGTGGAAACACTGGTCAAACAGCTTTTGTGTTATCTGATGGTCTCAAGATGTGGTTTTGGAAGGGTCTTTTATCTTGCTGGTATAAAACTATTACCTTTGTGTGAATTTCTGCTTACCTTGCTAGAAGCTCCATTGTCCCTGACTGAGAGTATTTCTTAAACAATCTGGAATTACAGAACTGACATAAGTATATTTTTTGCACTCTAACTGTTCAGTGTTTCTTAACTATACTGCACTGTTTTATTTATTTGGTTAACAGTACTGCACTGTTTTTATTTATTTGCTTGACTGAATTATTTACTTTTCTGTGTCTGCATTTATATATTTGCTGACTTCTGGCTGAATTTTGTTTTTCTCCCACCCTCCCGTACAACTGCTGTTGTGTTCTTAAAGTTGGTGGCTTTTGCAGTTGCCTGCCCCTGCTGTAAATTTGATCTGGAACATTCCTCCCAGTTACATCTCATTAGCTCATTCTATCTAATACAGAAATCATTTAGGAAAGCCTAACCCCTTAGTTCCTTAAACTTGAATTATCTTCTGTTCCTCCTCCCTCCCTTTCCACTTTACTAACAAGCAAACAAAAAAAAAACACTTTATTCAGCTGCTTTTACTGTATTTGTGTTCCCTCCTTCTACTCTATTAATTCATATTGCTTTTTCTGCTACTTGCTGCTTGTTCTCTAAAGTGTTCAATTGCATCTTTTCTGTTGCATTTATTACTGCTTGTTTATAGCTTGTTTAAATTGTAAGTGCTATTCTATGCCTTTTAGTTTTAGTTTAAGCACTTGGGCTTTAGGCCTATCCCTTAGCTTTCCCTGACCTTTCTCCCTCAGATTCTGACAAATATGAATGGACAATTTCCTACAGTTTCTTCTATCAGTCTGGTTAATATGGGCATCCTGAGACAGTGTAGCAACTGCCTCATATACATGGACAACCATCTACTACTACCAGCTAGGAACACAATTTGTGAGAGATGCAATTACATCAGGAACCTAGAGTCTGTGCTTGCTCCCTCATAAGCCAGTATATCTGGCACTGAGATGGTTGTCAACACAATCACTACACCTCAAACATGAACCACACCCACATATGTGAAGGCCCTCAGCAAAAACATACCCAAACAAAGGAGACCACTAAGGCAAAAACACACGAGATCTCCACAGCCCTCCATACCACATACCACACATAGTGCACACACCTGTGTCTCAAAGCTACTAAGGCTTAACCGTAAATGCAACATATTAGTCATAGGATGTGCCTCTCACCAGGCTGGATAAGGAGAAAGTCACGGTTAGTTGTCTGTCAGGGACCAGAATCCACCATATCTCATGTACACTCAACTCTCAACAACAGTTATTGTTATGACTCTGTCATAGTCCATGTTGGCTTGAATGACCTGAGACATACCTCCCTGGACTATATGATGAGAGACAAGACTGAACTCGCTGAATATGTGTCTGAGGCAGGTATGTCCCTAGCCTTAAGCAGCATTCTACCATCACCCAGAAGATGCCTCAATACAAACAGAAAATGATTGACTTTAATAATTGGCTTAGTTTCTGGTGTCATTTCATGGGGATCCAGTACCTGAAAGCCTGGGAAGATATCATCAAAAAGACCACAATGCTTTGCCAGAGATGGCCTGCATTTGTCTCACTTGGGTTTCAGCCTTTTGGCAAAGGCTCTTCCCTCCCCCATAGTGCATGTTTTAGGAAAAGTGATGAGGTTAAAACTACCAACATAAAAATTTCAACAAAACACAAATTAAAGGTCATGCTGCTAAATGCTAGGAGTCTAAACATGAAACTGCAGTCATTGCAAGCATTCTTAACCATGGAACATGCTGACATCTGTGCAGTCACAGAAACCTGATTCAAAACTGTGAAGAAACCCAGCCTTACCTGGTTACTCATCCTATCATACATTCAGACCCCATACTGTGGGCAGTAAAGCCAAAGGACATGGAGTTTCAATATTTATTAAAGACATACATACCTTCGGATTGGTCAAATGATATGATGCACAGGAGACACTCCAGGTGCAGTTAACCATTGTCAAGACCCCTATACAAATCATAGCTAGCTACTGGCCCCCAAATCTGACTGAAGGTGCCCAATCTACCCATCTGGACCCCTTTACCCTGATCCTGGGTGACTTTATCTAACCAAACATAGAATGGAAGGACGTCTCATGCCAGAACACAAATGCCCAGAGATTCCTTGATTTTGTCAATGCAATGCCATGGAATAGCTAGTCAGTATCCCCACAAGAGTTGATGATATTTTGGATTTGGTATTAACCAACATGAGTAACCACTGCAGTATCCCTGCAGCATCATCCTCCCTGGTAATATCCAACCACAAAGCAGTCACTTTCAAAGTCACCATCTCCCTTGACACCCCTCTAGCTAGGGTCAAACAAAAAAACTTCTCCAAAGCTGATTACAATTTCCAGAGGGATGGTATAAACAGCTTCACAACCCCCTCCCCCTCTCTAGGAACTGGCACCAGTATCCAAAACTACATCAAAGCAGTATATGAGCATTTATTTAGATGCATGAAATCAGGAATATCTGACTGGACTAAATCATCCTCCACAAGGAAGAGAAAACCTGTCTGGTGGACATCTGCAATAAGTAAACTCTATAACAAAAGGAAAAAAAATGGTGTCCAGGACCAATAAGGAGCAGGTGCCCAACTAGAAGCAATCTTTCCTTAGCCTGAACAAGCATATAAGAACACTAGTGAAATCCTCCAAAGCAAACTTTGAGTCCAAATTGGCCACATCTACTAGAGACAGTCATAAGGACTTCTTCACATATGTCCACACTTTCAAAGGAAGCACCCAGATCTGTTCAGAACTGGTGGCCAGGGACACCACATATACAATTGCAGTAGATGTAGTGAACTTGCTTGCTGATAGATTCAGTGAAAACTTCACCCCCTCTGTCACCCCATCAGTAAATCAGGGCGTCCCCATTACCTGCCCCTTTCCCTTTATATCTAGGGAACAGGTCATCACTGCTCTCTCAAAGGCAAAAAATAGAGCCTCCATGGGATCCGATAACATCCCAGGCTACATCCTACATGAACTCAGGCAGGAACTTGCAGCACCATTAGGCACCCTATTCAACGAAAGCCTGAGTACTGGCTTCATCCCAGCTGAGTAGAGGACAGCCACTGTCATCCCTTTGAACAAAGGTGGAGTGTCCACTGATCTGGGAAATTATAGACCAATCAGCCTAACTAGCTTGATCTGCAAGGCCATGGAACATATTATCATGGACCTCATTTAACAAGGACATTGGCAACCTCCAAATGCTCGATCCCACAAAGTTTGGCTTTATCAAGGGAAGGGCATGTCTGTTAAATGTGGTCAACTTCTTTGAGACAGTCACCAAAGCCATGGACAAGGGGAAGATTGTGGACACAGCCTACTTTGACCTGGCCCAAAGCCTTTGACACTATTCTGCACTCAGGCATAATAGATAAACTCTCTCAACTAGGCATCAAATCATATGTTACCAGATGGGTAGCTAACTGGCTCACTGATAGAACCCACCTATTCAAAATAGGGGAAGCCACCTCAATCAGTAGACCCATAACGAGTGGTGTACCACAGGGTTCGGTCTTGGGGGCTCTGTTATTTGGGATATATTTTTCTGAGGTGCAGGCCAAAACCAGTGGGCTATGGTTGACCATGTTTGCAGATAACTACTAGCTGGGCATTGTCATCAATTCCCCTAGTGATGCAGACATCCTCCAAGAGGGTCTCACCCAAACAAATGACTAGTGCCAGAAACACGGCCTCAAGCTGAATACCAAGAAATGCATCATCATCCCATTTGGGGAGAGTGACATCCTCACAAATTATCACATTAATAACAATGTCCTAAGCATGCAATCAGTCATGAGGGATTTGGGCACCCAGGTTGAGAGCAACCTGACTTTTAATCACCATGTTGCTTCCATTGTACAGAAAGCCTTTCTACTTGGCCCACCTCATAAGTAAGGGTAACTCATTCAGGGACAAGGAGGTCATAACATCCCTGCATTCTTCCCTTATAAGGCCCATTATTGAGTACAGCACCCTGTTCGGAATGTACTTTGCAAAGCACATGCAGCAGCTGTAGAGACCACAGAGATTCCTCACTAGGAGAATCCAGGGCCTCAAAAATCTACCATTCACAGATAGGCTAAAAGCCCTACCCCTCTACTCAGTTTCATACAGACTCCTCAGAGGTGATGTCTGTCTGGCATACAAGGCAATCTCGGACCCTGCCTTGATGGAACTGCTGCATATCTGCAAGTCAAGCTCCACTCGAGTGACCCACACTCGTAGCCTCAACCTGGTCTGTGACATCAATAGGATTTGTTGGCAGGACAGAGTTCTGTCCCAGAGACTCCTCCATCTGTGGAAGAGTACCTCTTTACCTCTTTTTAAGCACAACCTGGATAACTGGATGGGAAACAGAAAATACATTCCTGGGATTCCAGCCATGTCCCTGGGGACAGGAGCATCAGGTGCTGACTTGTCTAAACATGGGCTAAACTCTTGGCTAGGCTTATAATGGCCTCAGGGCCGATAGCCTAGTAACTTCCTATGATTCTATAATCCTATGATCCTATGAATTCCTTAAATGAGTATGCCATTAATGATTTGCTTAAGCACAAATATTTTGTACAGTGTAATAAATGCTATGCATATTTAAAGGTGACATGTTATCCTCATGTAAAAATTTGGATGATTTGCTTATCATTATTAGAAGTAAATCTAGACTTAAAGATGACGAGTACACTTGTGCAAACTGGCAAAGCTTGGAGAACTGTTGCTATTTTTATATATATATATATATATATATATATTAATGACTGGACTGGTGAAATAAATAATGTTAGGCAAAAAGCAAATGGAACACATTTAGAAAATTATGTGTCTGTTGTCTGTAAAGATCATTCAACCCCTGTGAAATAAGATGATGCCCCTGGCAACTTTGGAATTCTGGATGCAAGTATTCAGCAACCTGAGTAGTGAGAGTGTTTAGAGGAAACAAAAAAGAAAGAAAGGAAGAAGTTCACAACAAATAACAAGGAAGAAAAACAAACTGATAAATGTGTGTAAAGAGAATGCATACTAAAAAGGACACTGCTTTGTTGTATAACACACAGATTACAGGGAATGCTGATTTTTTTATCAGAAAACCTTCAGTTTATGGAAAAAGACTTCATTTGTCCAAAAGAGGAGGTAGAAAAAAAGAGGCAAGGATCAGATGAAAAGGAAGAAATGAAAACTGAATGTGGAAGGATTGAAGAACATTACTGTAAGAAAAAAGAAGAGAAAGACAGATGTTAACTACATGGCACCAGCTGTGAATGTGCAATGCCAGCTGGATGAGAATTGTATGCTTGCAGATATAATACACAATGAAAACACTGGGATTAATAAGACTAATGGTGAGGAAGATCATTCCTTCACAACAATTGATAGAGCAAATATTTCTGTATTAGAAGTTGAAGAGTCTCCATTTCTGGTCAGAAAAGATATTCTTGTGATTGGAGATTCTATTATTAGAGGAACTGATACTTAACATTTGCAGAGAAGATAATGAATATTGAATACTGTTATGCTTGCCAGAAGTAAAAATAGAAGATATGAGACAAGTCTTGGAATACCTTAATGTAAGGAAGGATGGCTCTGTTTTTATTCATGTCGGTACAAATGATCTCATCTGCAAAGGCTCTATGACTGTTAGTAGGGAACTTACAGACCTCTTAGCTTGTACTGGTGTTAGGAGATATTTTTCACAAATCACATATTGAAAGGATAGTGAGGTCACCATGAATGAGGAGATTTTGGGGGGTAAATGCCTACATGGAAAAAACGGCTCCTTTTAAAAAATGGAAATTTGTAGAGCATCCAAGCTTAGTTTTGAGCACACATGTTCAGACATGATGGCATGCATTTCTCAAGATCAGGAAAGAGAATTTTTGCAGCAGATAGTTTGCAATATTTAGAAAACCCTAGGTATGATTTTTGCCAGGTCAAAAATGTAACAGTTCACAGCAACAATTGATGCATAGCTGATGGTTGTTAACGCTTGGAGCATTAACAATAAAGTTTTTTTTTTATTTGAACATTTGCAATGTTTCCACAATATTGATATTGTTATTCTTTGTGAAACATGGTTAAGGAACAATGACTGGAAACCAGTTCTGTCAGGGTTGTAACAACCCATCACTGGACGAGTAATCAAGGAGCCTCAATCCTCACCACTGGCAACAGTGGGGGACATACACTGGGAGGATAACAAGTACACACACAGTATTTCCACATGCAGCCCTCTGCATCAAGTGCAATTTCCCTTAAGAACACACAGAGACCACAGTCATTCATGGGCTGGTTTCTCCCAATCCCCAATAAGACTCCCCACTGACACAGCTATAGAGTTGAGATCTCACCTGAGTGACCAAGCCAAGAACTACAAGCACCCTCTCTGTCTCACCAGTTCTTCATGTCCATGTGCAAGTAGCTGACATACACACTCTTTGAAGTCTGATTTACATATAGAAACACCTGGGAGAGGCTGGCACAGGTTTACTAGCTAGGCCCTTTCTGCCCAGACTGTAAGGTAGTTACCACTGCCACCAGTCAACTCCTTATCAGCTACTTTAAGGCCCTTAACAAAGGGTGTCCAATCTTACTGTGTAATATTAATATTAATACAAATGGTAATTTGACCAAGAGCAAGGCTATTAGGAGTGGCCAACACAATGTCACCAAATAAATATGCAAGTACTCTCAATACTTAAATATCTCTACACAGATCAGCCACAATGAAAGGTTTAAATATATTTAATAATAAATAATAAAAGAATAAGAATACTAAATATATATTCACAGTGACAGCAGAATTCAAAACCACAGGAAATATTTAAAACAACATTGCAGGACAGTCTCAAATAAATAAAGAAAAATATCTAAACTAAGCTTTACTATATTCCTGACTGAATCTAAGAGAATTACTATAACCTAAGAAACTTACTTCATTAGAGCAAGGCAGATGCAGTGAAAGGATCTTCTAGTTGTTGTCATGTCCAAGACAGAATACAGAATGTCTCACTAAGAGACCTTTCAAATTAATATCTCAGATATTACTGCTGGGATAGCTTGCAGAATGACTTCATTTCTTGTCATCTGACTCTAGTTCCCAGATGAAACCCCGACTGCTGGGAGCTGGCAGAATTTAGCATCTACCTGTGAAAATACATTGGCAGAAAAAAGACAGAAAATCCACCCAAGGATGGCCGATCAACGAAATCCACAAGTGTTCCAATTAAAATGTAGTCCTTTAATACGAATAAAACTTTGACTTGAAAATAAAATGAAAAATAAAAAAGCTCAAAACTGTCCCTTGAAGATATCCGATAAGCACTTTCGACTGTTGTCTTCCTCAGATGTTTAACATCGGGGGATATATTTCCATAAGAACAAGATACCTGATTAAGGTGAGAGACAAAAAATATAAGAAATGGAACAGAGTCGAACTACAACTTTGAAAACTGAAATAAAGCTGGACAAGCAAATTCAGCATAGTGTGAGACAAGATCAAGAAAAATTTGAAAAAAAAATAAATAAAGATATTGAGTGTAATAGGAAATCTTTTTATAGACACCTAAGATGTGGAAGGAGTAAAGACATACAAAATGATAAACTGTGCATAGATTCTAAAATGTATTCTCAGACACATGTTATAGATATATTTACAAAAGTTTATGCAAAACAGTTTGGCTCCACAAAGGGGGTGACATATTGTCCTACTGACATTCAGGTAATCTCAGATACTGGAATCAAATTAGATTATATTGAAAAAGAATTGTGCAAACTGGAGCTAAATGAAGCACAGGGAGGAAACGGAATTAGTAATAATGACCTGAGAACACTTCAGCAAGAACTTACAGTACCATTATGTCTATTATTTACCAGGTGATGTAAATATGGGGATATTCCTCAAGATTGGAGACATGAGCTTATTAAACTTGTCTTTAAGGGAAGGGGGTGTAGGACAAACCTAGAATCATATAGACCATTAAGTCTACTTTTATGTTGTGGAAAAGAATGGAGAAGGTAATACTGGATAAGTTATTGTTAGAACTGGATAGGTTGGGACTTGAAACCATACATCAGCATGCATATGTTGAAAACAGATCTATTACCACCTGTAACATGATAAACAGCTATGAATGAAAAATTGTGCTGTGATGTAATTTATATAGATTTAATTTTAGCAATTGACAGGGTCATACACAAAACACTGGTCAATAAATTAGAACCACTAGGTACTGCTGTACTCTTGATAAGATGGATAGCTGTATGGCTTACAGTTAGGACATGACAAGTATCATACAGCAATTAGACAGGTGAAATTCTTGGTTGCAGTCAGGGTGTCCTGCAGGGCTCTGTCCTAGCACCTTACTTGTTTAGATTGTATCTTTCAGACTTAACTTTTTCATCTGAGGTGTTCTATAGTCTATATGCAGATGAACCTGAAATTGGGTAAACTGATCACATGTGTTACAGATAAGGCATATCTGCAAAAGAATTTGACTAAATTGACCATTTGGGCACAGGAGAATAATATGCTGAGAAATACACCAAAAACCAAGCATATGAGATTTGGGAGACATAAATTGAAAGGTGAATATTTAATACAGCACACAGTGATTGAAAGTGTAGATTAATTTAAGGACCTGGGTATATGGGTAGATCCAGCTTAGAGGTTTTCTAATCATATCATCCAATTTGTAAATGATAGATACAGAATATAGGTTGTATAAAAAGATTTATAACATCCAATAAATCAGAAATGATGAAGTCATTGTTTGCTGGTTACATTAGATCCAAACTTGAGTATGGAATAACAATATGGAAACCTTTTAAGAAAACAGGCATGAGTAAACTGGAAATATATCAAGGCTATCCATGGATGTGAAAATGTAAGTTATTAGGAAAGACTAAAATACCTGAATTTGTACAGTGTCTCATAGATATCTAAGAGCAGTTATCGTTCAGGTATATCGGGCATTTAGAGGCAACTATCTATGAGAATGTTTGGGGTTATCAAAAAAAAAAACTAGAGCATCATCAGACAACCCATGCAGAAGATTCTGTAAGAATGAGAAGTGTGCTAATTGGTTCCCTGACAGAGTAGCGGATGCATGGAACAAACTACCAAATTACATTAAAGCAAGCACTGGTTTAGATATTTTTAATAACAACCTGGACACTTATTGTGGGAACAAGTGTTTTGGTATATTGGCAGGCTAGAAGGGCATTAATGCCCATGCTTGAAATATTTGTATGTATGTATGTACGTAAGTAGATAAATACATACCAAAGGGGGCATTATGGTATATAATTGGCCTGATAAGGGAGGCATAGAAGGGGATAGTGGCTTCCTTGGATCTAGAAGAAATGCCCCCGATGATTAGTCTGATTATATAAAAGAATTTCCTAACAATAGTGGTGACTTGGTGGTAAATGATAGTTCATCGTCAGTGAAAGTGCCCAAGTCCCTAATGACCAAGTCAGTTTTTAGGGGAGTCTTACCTGTGAGATAGGAGCATGGGCTTGCCAAAGTATACAATGATGCATTTCTTTGATCCTGATCCTGGATCAGTAATGGGGATGACTACAGCAGTTCTTATTGCCTCTGCCATGAATCCAGTGAACAGGCTGTGACTGAATAGACTTATTAATGGCTCAATCAGATAATGTTTGGTGCTGAGAAGATGAGAACCTGGTACATTATGTGGGCCAATGGAGCTAGTATTATTAACATTGGAACAAGCAATTAGGACTTGCTCAAATGTGACTGAGGAGGGTGGCATAGGCACATGAATGTTTTGTGGACAATTCACTGGAGATAGTAGAGCTGAATTTGTCCACTGATGTCTCAGAGGATGAGCATGTAGTCTTATTTTGCATTAACTCAGGACATTGTTGCATACTATATCTAAGGTTCCTGACAAAGCTGAAGAGTGCTTTATGGTTATGCTTAGCATGGGATGGATGGCAGTTCTCAGTATAATATACATACTGCCTAACCAAGAAGACTATAATGGAAAGGGCATAGGGTTACAGTCCTTAGATAGATGCTGCACCATAGGGTATAAATAATTATCATCAAGTGTAAGATGAGGAAGTAGCATTAAGGACAAATAATCAAAGAATATTGATAACAGGACCTGATTGTTAAAAGTGTGAGAAGATGGTGTATGTAGTCCTAGTAAGAGAAAGGGAGAGAATAAGAGCAAAGAAGAACTGATATTGGGGTAATATGAAATATAATGGAGCCTGCCTGCTTTATGGGTGGGTGAAGTGAAGGGATGTGAACAGGATTAACTATTTTTAAGTCAGCACAGCAATTTTGCAGAGACTCAGATCAGTGTGAGGCTGTTCCAGCTGCAGGTTTAAGTAGAAGCAGGACTTTGTTCTGAAAAGCCAGAGTAACTGAGAATGATTGAAAGCAGAGGTCAAGTAATGAAGAAAGTTCAGAAAAGAATAATACGGAATGCTGGTTGGAGAATGTTTAAGTCTTGTGCTAAGAGAGTTTTAGAGAACATATAGAAATACAAGTGCAGTGGTTGCAAGTAGAGGGACTGATGGTAGGATATGCAGGAAAGTTAAGTAAGATATGGTAAGTAAAGAGTTAGTTGGTAAATGCCTGAGGAAAATATTCAGGTTGAGGAGATCCAGAAAGAAGCTAATTATTCTTTCATTATCTGATACCTGCTCTATGCAGTACTTGGCCAAAGAGAAGTCAGAGTCTATTCCAGCACTCAGTAGACACAGAGCAGAGAAATTAATCCAGGATGGGATTCCAGTCCAACAGAGGATGCACAAATATTCGCATATTACACTCATACTTATGGAACAGAGTTAAGATTGTATCATTATACATACCATGAATTTAGATTGTATGGTACAAGTTTGAAATAGACCATAGTAAAGATTATGTACTAGTTATTATGAAGCAGGATTGGATATTGAAATTATGAGAACTGTTATTGCAATCCTTGGAACAACAAAACTGCAAGTGTGTATATGGCAGAATATTTATTAAGTCTCAGTTTGGGATACCTTGGGTATATTCCTTCTTCTCTGAGGTACATTGGTCTCTGAGTCATGTGCAGCACATCAGTATAGAGTGGAGGAGTGGAAGAATACTTCAGTGCTGTCATGCAATGAATTATTTAAGAAAGGTAAGCAATTTTTTAAATAATGTAATTGTATAATAGCAATAATCTACTCCCACTTGGGGGTATTCCAGGATTTACACACTGTTGGCTTTGCTTAATTACTCAAGCTTCACCATCATAATAAACCATGTCAGCCATGGGTAAATTATGTGATACTCACAGCAAGTTATGGATAATTGCTAAGATATGTCCAGTGTGGGATAGTTTCAGCATATAAGTTGATGCCTTTCAGAGTGAATTGTATGGCTGATGTAGTGAGTTTTTTTTTTTTTTTTTGCTGGGGTCTGAAGACAATGCTTTATTTATTTTGCTTAAAATAAAGTTATTGTGAATAATCCAGTTTTGTAATGTATTGAAAGATGAATATAGATCTGATTGTTGTTGCCGGTAGTTAAGTACACTATGATGTTAGGTAGAGTCATCTGCATATAGAATTAGCATGGCTCCATTTTAGTGATTTTTACATATCATTTGTGAATGTTGTGAAACAGATTGGCCTTAATGGCGTTCTTTGTGTTCCTCCAATGATGGTGATGAATAGAAGAGCTGTGACATTATCAAAGTAACTTTGTAAGTCTTTGGGTGAGGTTAGGACTTAAACTCCACTGTTGCATCTAAAGGTATAGTATTTGTTAAGAACTAGTCTTGGATGTACTATATTGAAGACTTCTGAGATGTCAAGAAAGAAAATGGTTGTCTGTATATTGTGTCCATGTCTGAAGCCATGTGTTGTCATTCTGAATAGGTTACAGGAAGTAATATATATATATATATATATATATATATATATATATATATATATATATATATATATATATATATATATATATATATCCAGTTTACTAACTGGGAATGACTATTTCCAGTATTTTTGGCAGAGCACTAAGTGTATTAATAGGCCTATAGTTTTCTATCTTTTAGCTATTTCCACCTTTGTATAATGTGATGAATTTGGCTTGTATCCATCATGCAGGGAATTGACCATCTAACAGACTGCTGTTAATAACAAAGGGAATATAATGAATTATATTTGTTTCTTCAAGATGACTAGAGGTAGGATATTCACTGAGGCAGATCCATACCCTTTTAGACTGGATAGTAGTTTATTGACAAATGAGATACACAGTGGTTGGATGCTGATGTTGTGGGTGATTGTGGACAGTTTGATGGTGCTTGGAAGAGTAATTTAATTTGTTTGAAGTCTTTTAACTGTAGGTTCAAACAAATTAATTTGCTTTGTCAGGGTGAAACAGCATATTCAAGGGATTAGCTCTGTTGTTGTTAGATTTACCAGAGTTTATTTTTTGTGGTCCAGAAGTCTTTGGGTTTTTTCAGATTGCTGAGTTGATGGTTAGGGGAGTACAATTGTTTGGGTGCTCCGATGTGCATCTGGCAAATGTTTTGTGTGGTTCTAGTTTTGCAGTTTTGCAGTGATGATGCGTGCATTATTTTTAATGTTCAGTTTATGATAGCTCTCTCCTTTTCACAAGATCCCAGATAGGTTTTTTAATTCAAGAGAAGGGGGTCTTTTTATAGTGGGGTATGCTTGTAAAAAACATCAAACAGTAGCTTGTGGAAGAATGATAATGCATTGGTGATATTTGTAGCTTGGTGCAGAAAGGCCCAACTTATTGCGGACAGGATGTTTCATTCTGAATTGAAGGCAGGTTTTGCAGGTTGCACAGAAATACTGTTTTGGTGGATAATGGTACTGGTTTGTTTCTTCATACTCTGTGGATAGGGTCATAATAGGTCAGGTGATGAGGCAGTGATCTCATAATGTTGAAATTTCTTGGATGCTTTGTGAGTAGATAATTCCACAAAATTCTTGGTTTCAGTCTTTTTGACATTTTCATGTTGTTGTGAAGATGCATTGTGGGAAAAAAACAAACTGAAATCCAAAATAAATGTAAAAGTTAGCGCTTTCGTTTACTGTATTAAGCAAACTTCATCAGACCATGGTCTGATGAAGTTTGCTTAATACAGTAAACGAAAGCGCTAACTTTTACATTTATTTTGGATTTCAGTGTGTTTTTTTTCCTTTATTTGTTGTTTTATTTGCAAGTTCCTTTTTATCAGTTTCATTTTAAGATGCATTGTGAAAAAGACCAAGGATTAAACTTGGTGGTTTGGTTGTTCTCTGCTTCTGTATTCCAAGGAATGCTGACATCACCCAACAGTGTTAATTCCTTTATGCACTTAACATTAAACCAGGTAATAGTCTCAGGGAGTAGCTTTTTCCTTTGTCAGACTTTTAAGCGTATACAAACAGTGATGACAATATTTCTGTTTCTTATTATTCTATTTATTAACAATGTTTCACATTCAGAGATGTATGGAAACTGTAAGATATGAAGCATGGATGACACGCAACTTCATATTAAAATCATAACACCTCATACTCTCTTATGTTTTCTTTTTGTTATTTATTTATGTATTTATTGGTTCCTTGGTGCTCTTCAGTTTGACCATCAACTGCTAGTCCCTCTCCCAGAGTTCTTATCTTCCCCATGCTACCTGATTGCTGGAAGGGAAAATGACTGGTACATAGTAGGCTATTACTGGTATTACCACCCCCAGAAGAAGCCATCCTGGGCAGCTTGAAAAGGCAGTACAGAGAGGAGCCAGAAGCAGAAGTGTCACAAATGCTGATCAGTGTACAACTGCTTTTTCTTCTAACTACATCTCCTTACCCAATGTGCTGGCATCAGTGTTAAGTTGGTCAGGCAATGAGATGTGGCTTGATGACATGCCCACACCAGGCACATATAATGGTTACACCTCCATAACTCTCTCTCCTCACATACCTAGCCTGCAGATCTCTCTTAACCTTCATTAGGGCACAACAAGAGATACACCCAACATGTCACCCCCAGAATAGGCACGCACATTCTTCCTAATTCTTCTGTTAAGCACTTACGCTGCTAATCAAACTCAGGCCTCCTGGACTACAGAGCTCTGTCCTTCTACACATCTGTGACAGACTCCTGTTACTGTTTCTGTTGATTCTGTATACTGTATATTCTGGTGTACTAAATTCATGATCCCTTATAGGAAGTTTAAGCTAGGTTTCAGAGCTTGCTAGTGTGTGCTGACTTTGATTTTGAATCCAGGCTTAAGAGTTGGGGATTTTGTTACAGATACATCTGCAGTTTAAATGAGATTTTATGTCTTTTTTGCTATTGCTTTTTAATTCTATTTGGGTAGTGTTAAGTGGGTTTTCAATCCCCTGACAATAGAAGTAATACATTGAAGAGGATGGCAATTGCTTTTGATTTTAAGGGGGTTCTAATGACATGCCTGGTTGCCTCTGTTTATCTTTGCTAGAAAAAAGTGGGAGGAGGTTATTAATGCTCTGCCTGCAGTCCAGTGAATGGAATGCCCATCTTTAGTTGTTAAAATCGAGTGATAAGTGATTCAAAGATATTCCCATGAAGGTTTAATGTGCTTTAGATGCATGATAATTATGCATGTCTCTAAATTGTGGTGTAGGTTAGTAGTGCAGAGTGATTGAACCCATATCATTAAGATCTTGAGTACTTGCCGTAGTCTGAAAATTTCCATCTGTGATGTTTTCACAGGGCTCTGTCTCAGGTCCCATCCTGTTTGGTATATAGCTCTCTGACATGGAAGCTGATATCAAGAGATTATGGCTAACCAAATTTGCTAATGATTGCAAAGTGGTGGTACTTATTAAATCCAATTCTCATTCTCAAATTCTCCATCAAGAGATTAATCAAACATGTTGGTGTGGTAATTGGCTTACTCTGAAAGCCAATAAATGCAGCATAGTTTTCTTGGGTAAACCTATTATCACTTGACATTGACATACCTTTTATATAAAATACATCTTATAGCTAACGCTTTCATCAGGGACTTAAATATCTATATCGATAAACTCTGCTTTGATCAATATGTCTCTGTTGTGATTAGAAAATCCTTCTAACTTGCAAAAATTGTTTGTGATATATCCTCAGAGTACAAAGATGCTATAGTCCCACTTTTTCTCCTTTAATAGGCCCATAAATGGATATAATACTCTTTTCTGCATGTACTTCATTAAGCATTCAAGCCAGCTCAAGAAACCTCAATGTTTCCTCATCAAAAAGACATGTTGATGTACTCAATGCATTACAAGCTTCTGAGGAGTAATCTCTACCGCTCTTTCCATGCTATGAATAACCAAGCACTCTTTGAAATCCTTCACTTAAAAAGAACCAGTGGTAAAGCAAACACCCATTCTAGAGGCCTAAGCCTTTACTATCACATCAACATCACATGGAGCAATTGATAGCTAACCGAACATATCCCTCATTTCTACAATAGGCTGCCATTCCATATCAAGCAGGGTACTTTTATAGCAACTTTTAAAACCAATCTTGATGACTAGATGGGTGGTCACAAATTTTCACCTGGGATATGTGGGGAATATAAACTTAATAAGGGACACAGTTAGTCTCAACTAGTATTGGGTGATGTAGCTGAGCTTTTCAATGGTCTTGATTGTAAGCTTAGTAAGAGCTCATCAAGCTATGAAATTTCTTTTTTCCCCCTTTGGTGAATGAGGCAGGGTAATGATAATTTGTGCCATGTGTAGGGTCTTGATAAAAACTTAAGAATGTACATTTAGATGTGATAAATAAAATATTTATACTTTTTTTCCACAGATAAATGTTTTTACCACATCCCTTTATCAATATGGCTACAGCAAAGAGCAAGTTCAAGTTCAAGTTTGTTTAGATGATTCTTAAGCAAAAAACAAAACAGTAAGATGAGTAAAAAAATTAGATAACACAACATTAAAAAACAAAGACTAGGTAATAATCTAGCAGACTAGGGGATTATACTTAATCAAAATAATCAAAATATATGCCAAGCATGTAAGATTTTATATATATATATATATATATATATATATATATATATATATATATATATATATAGATATATATATATATATATATATAGATATATATAGATATACACACACACACACACACACACACACACACACACACACGTATATGTATATATATATACTGATGATGTGTTTTAACACATTGGCTCAGAACTTCTCTGCCTGAAGTGGGGGCAAGCTCTGAACTGCACTCATACAAGAGGTGAGCCCCTTAATAAAACTTAATGCAAGGTAATGCCACCATTGGACAGATTATGTGTATTCAATGAAAAGGTCCATCAATTGACCAGATCTAAACAGAACATATTGTTACGGGAGGGGGGGGGTGCACTATACCCCAAACTGTGTGTATACTACTCTGAGGTTGCATGACTTTGCAAAAAGGGAAATTTAAAAAAAATCATAATACTTGGATTCTGCAAATTGCATAATTTCACAACAAAGTATAGCACCTGCCTCAATGTAAAGTTCCAGTGTTTACAACAAGTAAATGACATTTCAGATATAGGATTTTATATAGCCAGTAAAAAGAGGACATGATTAACAGCAGTTCTCCTAAAGAAGGGGGAGACATAAGATGGCATAACATGCATGGAAGGTTTATCCTCCTATATTGTAAATGCTCTTGGACCGTATTACATTTTAAATAAATCAATAAATCATTCTTATTTCTGTTAGTGTAAGCAAAGGATTATATGCATGTAGACCTTCTGGACTTAATCTAATTGATATATATATATATATATATATATATATATATATATATATATACACACACACAAAATAAACCTTGGTATTGGTTCATATAAGTCATTTTCTGGTTGCCCTTTTTTTTCTTTAGACTGCCTCAGTGATTTTACTAAATATAACATATTTTACCTATGCTGTGTGCTTATTAAAAAAGGAGTGTGTTTCTTGACAGTGCTATAAGAAAACATCACAAGTTCTTGGAGAAGGGACGCCGGGACCAATATAAGATAACCTTGAACCATCTGTCACATTTTCTCAGTCAACCAGGAGGGAGGAGCAGGTATACACTAAGGCTCATGCTAGGTGAGTTAACCTAAATTATTATGTTGTGTCTTGCAGCAGACTTAGTTTGACTAATAGTATCTTCTCTGCTTCACATTAATCTTTAATTATTGTACTTTTACATGTACTTCACATGTGCGGTACCTTCAAGTAGCAACGTTTATATAATATTGTTTTCAGGACTTTCATAAGCCATTAGCATTAATGCATCAATGATTCCTCACTAAGGACTAAATCCTCTGAAGTACCATATATTGATTAACAAAAAGCAGGCAGAGTGTCTTGCTTATACAACCAATAAAATCACACATACTGTGCAAATGCATGTTTAAAAACACTTACGTTAGCACTGCTAATGACTCAGTAGAATGATTATGAAGTGCAGTCTTTGTAGCTGTTGTTATGACAACACTGGCATAATCGTCATCATGTACCATTATTGAAAATTATGAAAATTCTCCCAAATAGTGCAACATTACATCTTGGCCTTCTGTTTATTTCTTAGCTGAATGCCCTCACCAATAACAGGTTTATTTCTCAGAAGGGATGTACAAAGGAGTCTGCTTTGACTGTAGAATCATTGCTGTCTGCTTAGTGTTGTTTCTATGAAAGGTTAGATGCTATTCTAGAGACTAAAGTAGGTCTGCTGATTGTAACGCATGCACTTACAGTCAGCCATTTAATTTATTGAGTGAGGATAAGGCCAAACATGGGAGTTTGCATTAGCAGCAGAATTGTCTCTGTCTGTACAGTATTTAGCATGAAAAAAATATACTCAGCCTGAACTAACTGCACTTCTCTGGCTCTCAGAAGTATGTCAGACTCAAAAAGAAATAACATGCCTCACCTGTGAACTGTGTTGTTCTGGCTTTGGTCTTCGGCATACTTAATTTTATGTACATTGCCACCTGCCTTATAAGATGGTGGTAGGATACAAAACAAGATAAAATAATTTTACAGTTTTTCATAAATGCTGGCAAAATTATTACTTGCATCTCTTGCTTATTATTAAATGTTTGTGCACTATACATTATGCCTCTCCATTCAAGATAAATCTGCCTGCTTTCTCTTCTTGCTGTACGTTTGTATATGTTTTTATACACACACATAGGCACATGTGTACAGGTATACATACACACACTCGCTCATGAGTGCACACGTACACACACACATGTATGCACACAGATATAAACTTCTCCTAACTGTAAAAATAGATAAAGCAGAGAAAACAGTTTCAGTATTAACAAATACTGTATTTACGTACTCTATATCCATGGAATAAAAACACATATCTTAGTGAACTACCAACTATTTTATCTACATATAATCATGCCTTCAGTGAGTTTTGTGTGTGTGTAACAAAGCACAGCATTGTATCTAGTGCATACTAATCCCCAAAATACATATAAGCTAGCAACACTAACAATACCAAAATAAATAAAAAAGTTATACCAAGCCTCCATCATTATATCCAGAGAAAACCAGGCTTTAAATAAAAATACAAACCTTAACATTAAGCCCAGAACAGTAAACTATACAAGCATAAATATTTTTTCAGCAATATATATTGACAAAATACTTAGTACCAAGTCATGCAGTGAAGCAGTCCTACTTATCCCTCCCCCAAACAGCATGCCTGATACCAGACCTGAAGACATAAAAAAAAAAAAATCCCCACATCACTGCAATGCACTAACCTCAAACATCCATTAGTCATCTTCAAAGGATGGCAGTGTGTTCCATTGAGATCTGGTCAATAGATGGGCCATTTTGTTTAATATACACAACCTGTCTTGGCGTGGCTTCGCCTTTCAGTAAGTCACATTAAGAGGTTCATCTTTTGTATGACTGCTTGTCCCCACTTCAGCCAGGACAGAAAAAGTAAAACTTTGTTTCCTAAACTTGAGTGAGGAGCTGCAGTGATAGTGCAGTGTAGATCAGAGAGCATGTGCTATGTGCTGCATCTTTGAGAAGCACATCAAAGACTGAGTGTGTATGTATAAATGTTAAGCACATGCCATTCCTAGTGACATTTTGAGAGTGCAGCCAGAGAGTAAGCATATATGATTATAGTAGTTAGTTTGTATATGTTACTTAGGTTGAAGTCAGTAAACTTCTATTGTGATGTTTCTGTATAAAATAAAGCTGCTTGAACAGAACCTATGAAGTCTCTTCTATTGTGTCCAAAGTAGGAAATCAACATGGTGTCAGAACCAGGATTGAAGAGAACAAGGTTCGGAGCCATGAGGTGCAGAGATGACCATGAAGGTAAACTAAAAGAAACAAGCATGAAAAAAAAAGCCAGAAAAGAAGCAAAGGTAATGAGAATAAGAACAAACGACTTATTTCGTAAAAAGGACAAAATGCATTATTAAACAAGCAGGGGGCATAAAAGGCTTAATAATTAAAGGAAATGTTGAAAGTAAAGGTGTTTGATGAAACAATTAACAGAAAAGTAAAATGAGCATGTTTAAGGCAAAACAGTCATGTTTAGAGTAAAACGAGCACAAGAAAAGTACAATGGGCATGAAAAGAGATTAAACGAGCAAAACAAATGTAATAAGGGAAAAAAGGAGCACATTAAGTATAGATTAAGTAAGGCAATTGCATGCTTTTTGGCAAAGTGCTGTGTTTTGGCATAACTACGGCTTTGCATTGTATCAAGGGCATAACTAAAGTTATTCAAAGTATATCAAAGTGTGTAAAAGTGCTTATAGTGTGTGCTTATTACTGTGCATGTATTTCAAAGAGTTATTTGTATGCAAAGTGCAACTATTTCGTGAAGTGCAGCCAAAGTATAGACATTTCAAAAAGTTTCTTGTGCTGGGTGTGTCTATCTGCAAAGTGTCCCCATTACAGAGTGTTCCTTGCACTATAGAAAATTTTGGGGAAGTTTCAGTGTGTTGTGCATTGTTTATTCACAAAGTGCCATTACTTCAAATGTTATTGACTCTAAGCTTCTCCTGCCCAGTTCAGTCGCATTGTGCAGTTATTTGAAGTGTTTCTTAAAATGAGGATAAATTACTTTAGCAATACAATAAGTTCAAAAACATTACAGTGCCCTAGAAACTTATTTCACAAAGTCCAGTTACATAGAGGCTTGCGCTGTGCAGTTATTTGACGTTTCTTATATTGATAAGTGGTAGTTTCATGCAATACAGTAATTTCAAGAGTATTACAATGCCTGAGAGGGATAAAGTTCAGTTATACAGAGGCTCATTGTGCTGTTGAGCAAAGTTATAAGTACTGGCATAAATGTCTGGCATACGTGTATGTGTGTGTGTGTTTGTGCTTATGTGCAAAACCCTTCACGGGTATGTGTTAATATGGCAGATGGATTTTGAAAGCCCTTACATCTTGTATTTGATGAGAATATTGGAGAGAATTGGAGAATATTTGAGCTAGAGTATGATATTTTATATAAGCAGATTATTCAGATAAAGATGCATGCATAAAGGCATTCATTTTGCTAAACTTAGCTGGGTCAAAGGCCATAGAAAGAGAGCGTTTATTTGTGTATGCACCAGCAGTGTATGAAGGAGAAAGTGAAAACCATTGTATTGTTGTACAGACTAAGTCAAGGGAAGACCTCAAGTGTTTGAAGCGCAAGTTCAGAGAAATGGATAACTCCCAGATAAATATTACACTGGAGAGGCATTTGTTTTACACAAGAGATCAGAAACCAGGGAAAACCTTTGCAGCTTATATAACTGAGTGGAGAAACAATGCTAAAATGTGCCGGTTTGGTGACTTAAAGAATGAGTTAATAAAGGACAGGCGCATGTGTGGTAATAATAGTCATGCTGTGAGAAAGATCTTGCTGCGTGATAGTGATTTAATATTGAGTAAAGCCAAAGAGATTTGCCAAATCCATGAAGTGACAGAAAAACACACAAGTATGCTTGCACATGACAAGAGCATGGTTTCAGCAGGCTCCAGAGCAAATGTAGACAGCATGCAGAATGTGGCAAACAGAAATAGGTCTACTAAGCACATGGCAGCTGCAACCCTGCTGGCTCATCAAGAAAACTATGTAATTTTCCAGTAAATTCTAAGATCAGCTCAGTTGGAGGAACATATTCCTCAATGCAAATCAGCAAAGTCCAGCTTTATTGTTAACTGTCACAATTGTAGTGCAAATCATGAGTCTAAAAGAGAGAAATGCTTAGCATTTAGTCAACAATGTCACAAGCGTAACAAATGGAACCATTTCCAAAAAGTTTGCAAATCTAGTAAACCTCACACAGTTGTAAAGAAAGGACACACAAAAAGCAGGTTGATCAAGTAGAGATGCAGCAGTCAGCTTTCTATGTGGATGGTATATCAGTAATTGTTGAAAGAGTTGATACAGTGAACTTACTGGCAAAGAGTGAAGTGTTCTGAACTGTCTGGATCAATGGTAAATCCCCAGAGCTTAAAGCAGACACAGGTTCAAAGTGTAATGTTACATCAGCAGACGCATTTTCTCGAGTCAGAACTAATGAGCAACTCAATGTGGCCAGTAGTGCAAAACTTGTTGCTTATGGAGGTGAAGAGATTCAAACCAAAAGCTCAGTGATGCTTTCATGTTATTTGGCCAAGAACTGTTATAACTTTTTATTCTATGTAGACAGAAGACCAGTACAGTCTTTATTGGGTCTCAAAGATAGTCTGAGAATGAATCTGCTTTCTTTTACCAAATAAGCTCATCACATAAGTGTATCTCCTCGTTCTAATTTTTCCTGAAGTCATTTTCTCAGAATATGCTGATGTTTTTGAGGACAGGTTGGACAAACTTCTAGTAGTAAAAAACAAAGCAGGAGGTAGCAGCCACAGCTACGTAGAATAACAGCTTTATTAGTAAAAGAGGTGAGTGCTTTCGTGGCCCGGTGCCACGAAAGCGCTCACCTCTTTTACTAATAAAGCTGTTATTCTACATAGCCGTGGCTGCTACTTCCTGCTTTGTTTTTTACTGTTCATTTCATTGTTGTTGGAGGTAACGCTTGCCAGCACCGTTTGGTTTTTACTGCGGAAACTTCTAGTAGTGTATTCCATGAAGTAATTCCCAGAGGTCACTCCAGAAGTCAGACCAGCAAGAAGAGTTCCAATAGCTATGCAGGATAAAGTTAAAGCTCAGTTGGACAAAAATGGTACAGCAAGGTGTAATTTGTCCAGTTATAGAACCAACTTAATGGGTATCATCTATGGTAGCAGCTCACAAAAAAAGGCTCAGATGAAATCAGAATATATATTGACCCAAGAGATTTGAACAAAGCATTGAAAAGACCATATCATCCAATGTGCACAGTTGAAGAGGTTGCAGCCCTAATACCAAATGCCATTGTTTTTTCAGTCTTGGATGTAAAGAGTCCATTTTGGTATTACTAACCACTTGGTACTCCATTTGGTAGATACATATTTCTAAGGATGCCATTTGGAATAAATTCTGCAAGCGAAGTCTTTCAGCGTGCAATGGAGCAAATTTCTTCAGGTTATCCTTATGCCATAATAGCAGATGATTTATTGGTTGGAGGCAATGGTGAAGCAGAGCATGACAGAAACCTAAAGAAAGTTCTAGACAGAGCATGTGAAGTGACCTTGAAGCTCAATCCTCTGAAGTGCAAATTCAGACTTCCAGAAGTTACATATGTATGTCATTTGTTTACCAGTACTGGCTTGAGACCAGACCCGACCAAGCAAGCAGCCATTTTTGAGATGTCAGCACCAGACAATGTTCAAGCTCTATAGCGTTTCCTAGGTGTGGTCAACTATTTAGGCAAGTTTATACCAGACTTCAGTGAATTGACAGCATGTTTAAGAGAGCTAACATGCAAAAATGTTGCATGGTCATGATTAGAACAGCACCAGAAGGCTTTTGAAGAACTCAAGCAGAAAATTGCCACCCCACCTACATTAAGATACTATGATGTGAACAAACCGGTTGCTCTTTCCTGTGATGCTTCAAAATTTGGTCTGGGTGCAGTTATACTTCAAGAGGGCAGACCAGTAGCTTATGCATCCAGAACACTTACCCAAACTGAGATGCAGTATACTCAAATTGAGAAAGAACTTTTGGCAATTGTATTTGCATGTTCTAAGCTTCATGATTATATTTATGGTCGAGCTATTCAGATTGAAATTGACCACCAACCCCTAGTTACTATTCTAAAGTGCTGACTTAGTGGGAACATGGGCAAAATTATTGGTTAGGCTTATAAGGGCCTCTGGGCCAATAGCCTAGTATCATGCTATGAACCTGTTTAGAAACCTATGCATTCAGTTCCAGCAAGATTACAAAGAATGATGCTCAAATTGCAAAAGTACAACTTCAAAATGGTCTATATGAAAGGCAAACTACTCTGTCTGCTGATACCTTATCAAGATCACCCAGGAATACAATAGAACAGCTTGACGGAGAGAATTTTGACTTTGATGTGATGGCAGTGCATAATTCTTCTACCACTAGACTTGATGAATTGAGAGAGCACACTAAGACTGATCCAATTTTGAAAAAGCACAATCACTACCTTAATGTTGGATGGCCATCAAACAAATCTTGTGTACCACCAAAAGTGCAAACCTATTTTCCCAGCAGAGATGGTACTATTTTCAAAGGTCCTAAAATTGTTGTTCCTGCTTCCTTAGAACATGAGTACATCCATATTTTGCATCGTGGTCATCCAGGTTCCACTTCCATTAAGAAGCAAGTGAGAGAATTAGTATTTTAGCCTTCATTACTAAAAGACATTGATGAAATACTTTTTTCTTGTTCAGTAAACTAGATTGCACTTGCAAAGGGAACTGCTTCAGCTACATCCAGTTCCTGAACTACCTAGGTCGACAGTAGCCACTGATATCTTTGAGTGGAACAATCAATACTACTTGGTATTGGTATACTCTTATTCAAATTGGTTTGAAATTGATCTACTATCTAATTCAATGTCTACTACTGTTATTACTATTCTGAAACGTCATTTCTCAGTCCATAGTAGTCAGCACAAAGTTATTTCTGACAATGGTACTCAGTTTACTAGCCAGTTGTTTCAGAAATTTGCAAGAGAATGTGACTTTCTACACATTACCTGCAGTCCTGAGTATCCTCAGTTGAATGGCCTAGCTGAACGAGCTGTGTGGAGTGCAAAACAACTACATGAAAGGTCAAGACATTTATTTATTTTATTTATTTATTTATTTCAGTTTGATTACCGGGGAAGTCCACTGGGCCAAGAAGAACCCATTTTCAGTGGAGGCCCGGGGAGAAAAGCTCCAAAGGCAGTACAACCAAGGAATATAATGCATGAGAAGAATACAAAAGAATGTCCACACAGCAAGAATACATAGTAAGATCACTGCAAATGCAAATTTACAATAGAATGTACACACAGCAAAAAATACAGAGAGGAACACAGCAAATGATAAAAAAAAAAAACATTTTTTTTTTTTTTTTCTGAACAAAATTTGCAACATTTTCAATGTTTTCATCCTTACAGTGAAGTTAGAGTCAGCTAAAAGTATTTAGCTAGAATTAGAGTGCATAAGGTGCAAGAGTACAGGAGCTTAGTTTATGGGAACCTTGGAATTACATAGGGTGAAAGCAAGAACATTTCCATTTTGAGGATAGGTGTAAGAAAAGTTGGGTTTTAAAGTATTCTGTGTTAGGTATGGTTCTAAGAGAAGGAGGGAGAGAGTTCTGTTTCCTACCTAGAGAGAAGGATAGTAGTTGCTGGCCAGCGAGATGTTTAGGTCTGGGGCTGGAGATTAGATTTTGGTGTTCGGATCTTAATGATCGGTTGGGAATGTAAGGGGGAAGGATGTTGGATAGAGCAGGGCATTTTTCTGGGTAGAATATTAATTTATGAGGGGTTGTTAGTTGGAGATAGTCAAGGTGGTTTGGGAGTTCAGATGTTTTCTTAAATCTGCTTAACCTTAGGAATGTACCATGTGATGATTTTCTTGGATCGCTAGCTCAATGACTTCCTACCAGGCAAACAAGAACTATTACTGCCAATATTCTAGAGCCTAAAGCCAAGAATAATAAGACCATCAAGGCTCAATTATTTAAGAAGTGTTCCATCCAGAAATCATCATACAAGTCGAGCAAACTTCTTTCTCCATTAAGGGATGGAGAAATGGTCAGACTTCAAACAGAAAAAGGTTTTGACCATATAGGACAAGTTTTCGACAAATGCCCTGAACTGAGATCCTACCTTATAGACTCTGAAGGTATGCAGTACAGGCTAAACCATAAACAACCTTCACCAGAATCATCATCACAAAGTTGTTATAGCGACTTAGACTCTAAATCTCAGAGAGAACCAAATGCTGTTTCAATCCCAGAGGATGTTCCTACCTCTGATTCCATTCCTGAAGATGTTCCAAGTAAATCAGAAATCGAATACTTTTCAGAGACAGTTCCAATAGTTAAGCCCAATTTCCAATTTTATGTCACATGTTCTGGATGAGTATCTAAGCCCAGTGTGAAATATGCAGCAACATGGACTTAACTGTGTATATGTGTATTATATCTTGTATAAATGCATGACTAATAATTGTCTGTGATATCTGCATGCCAAAAAGTTTCATAACATTGCATGTTTTGTTTTCAAGATGGAGGATGTATATCAGAGAGCACAAGCTATGTGCTGTATCTTTAAAAAGTACATCAAGGACTGAGAGTGCACGTATAAATGTTAAGCACGTAACATTCCTAGTGCCATTTTGAGAGTACAGCCAGAGAGTAAGCCGGTATGATTACAGCTGTTAGTTTGTATATAAGTTACTTAAGTTAAAGTCAGTAAACTTCTATCGTGATGTGTTTGCATAAAATAAAGCTGCTTAAACAGAACCCATGAAGACTCTTCTGTTGTGTCCAAAGTAGGAGAACGATATGCAGGTCCTGGTGAAATATACCACATCACAAAAAGCCATCTAGCAGCCATCTTTACAAAGGAAGCATTCATTTGTTCTTATCAGCCTACTGCAAAAATCTCCAGGTCCCCAAACACCAAAACAAGGCCATGGTTTCTGAAACATTCTGTTCTAGGATCCCTGAAGTCTCCTTCATAAATCACAACATTTTAGCCTATATCTTAAGCTCAATAATCCCAGCTCAAAGCAAAGAAGAAAAACAGTTATTTATAAATAAATAAATAAATAAGAAATACATTTTCTCCTTCACTCCCACTTAATATTCATGACTATTCCATTGGAAAAAAAAGAAACCATACATTACAGCTGACAAAACATCTTTGTCAATGCAACTAGTCAAAAAAATAGTAGAAAAATTAATAAAACTAAATCCAGAGCCATGATCATCAATCAAAAAAAAAAAAAAAATAAATAAATAATATATATATATATATATATATATATATATATATATATATATATACACACACACACACACACACACACACACACACACACACACACACACACACTCACATCCGGAGTGGAAAAACAAAATAATACATAAATACCCCACCACACACCCCTCCTTCCTAAATATACCAACTCCAAGATCGCAGTACAGTGGAGAAAAGGGCAACAGTTAGTGGTGGACAAGTGGTTAGTTTCCCAGAGGCAAAAAATTGCCTTTCCTGGGAGTTTGCTGTTTTAAGCATTCGCTTTTGTCATTACGCTATTAAGCGAGACAATGTTCTGGTAAGTTGACTTTTTGAATGGGAACTATATATATATATATATATATATATATATATATATATATATATATACATATACATATACATATATGGGTCTACCTGACTTTGTTAAAATCCCACATCATCGAATTGCAATTCATTGACACTCAAAATATTGAAACACCACTTCATCAAAGCAGTGGAACAATGAAGATCTTCCCAGGGTAAGTAACTTGTTGTGCGAGATGGTGAACTTTGCCCTTTTCTCAACTGTAGTGTGATTTTGGAGAATGGTATATTTAGTTGAGGGGGTGGGAGGCACAGCCCCCCACATTGGTGGGTGTGCTGGGCATAGCCCTCACCTGGGTGGGTTAGGGATGGTGCAGTTTAGGTTTTGTTTCTTTTTAGGTAAGTGGTTACTTTCTCTGGTTAGATCTTTGTTGTTCCGCTGGTTTGATGTAGTGGGATTTTGATATTTTGCCTGTCAATGAGCTGAGATTTGATGACGTGGGATTTTGACGACGTCAGGTAGATATATATATATATATATATATATATATAGTACTACCTAATAGGATCAATTTAACTAGACAGATGTTGGATGGGTGTGTGAGACTCAACAAATCCAGGGGTTATTGAATATACCCTTTCCCTGGTATTGCGCAATCTAAGAATTTGTATATATAATTAGAAGGGGGGCAGAGGACAGAGACTAACTAACTTGGGGGTTGGGAGACAGAGAGTGCGGTCCATCTCAGGTGCAAACAGTAAGAGGATGTGCAATAATGCATTTTTCATTAATTTGTGATGTTCCCATTGCGAAAGCTGTTCATGTTCAAAATGTGGCAGTAAGTTATCTTTTCACCACGTTTTGAATGAGAACAGCTTTTGCAATGGCAATATCACGAACACAAAATTCTCATACGTAAAATGCTGCTTCAGATAGTTGGAACACATCATCTTTAACAAACGCCTTTTGCAATAGGAACATCACAAAAAAGAAATTCTCATGCCCAAATCTCTGCTTCAGACAGTATATCTGTAGCTGGTGCCTTCAGCTCCACTAGTGTGCATCAGCTTCCAGACCAAGCCTATGGGTCCTGAGTGCTGCCACCCACTATTGTTCTTAGAATTGGTGGTGCAAAGTGAAGGGCGCAAGCTTAGGTCTGTATGAGTTTAATTGTAGTCACGGACAAAGTTGAAATATTAATGCAGAAGTTTACTAAGTTTTTCCCGATGTCATTTTAAACTTGAACATGGGAGGCTTAGGCTGTGGAAATTTATGCGTACGGTGTATGGTATAAGATAGAAAGGTTTATCTTCTGCCATTGCTATAAGCTTTATGAATTAATTGGTTTAGTGTAGGCATCTTATATATAAGGTAAACTTAAGTATTAACAGGCTTCAGTTGTAATTTTGGTGTGCTGACAGTGCTGCATTTGGGAAAGAGAAGAGTTAATGAGTGGTTATGACTCAGAAGAGAGATGAACGGTAGGTCTGGGATACCTACTAATTAGCAAAGGATACATCATGCAGTGAAATAAGCATTCTATCTGAAAATGAGAGTAACATCAAAGGGGATATAGGAATGATTGGATAGACTGTGTGAAAAAAGTGAGCATGTCATCAGTGTGACAAAAGCCAAATGAAAGGGGGATGCACTTAGGGTGGATGATAAGACAGTAATAAAAACAAGAAAAATATACTGAAAGTTGTATTTTATGATAGAATTAATTATGAAAGGTCCTTCATGAAGTGGAGGAATATTGGAGTTTTTATCAAAAGAATATGGGTTCTGTAAGATTCAATTCCAAAACCAAAGCAGACGCAGACAGTTAAAAAAGAAAAACATAGAGAAGACTTACTTGAGTATTGCCGCTTGGAATGGGATGGACAGTTTAATGAAACAGCAAATAATAGAGAGAGAAAGACTGAAAGCACCAAGGGATTGTGCAGGAAATTGACTAGGAGAGTATATAAAAAAGACAAAGATATATTAAATCTGACTTTGTAATACTGTGGAGTGCCCCCTCCCTAAGTTACAATGGTCATGGAGTTAGCATATATAAGTAACAGGGGTATATTGTTGGTCTGGCCCCAACTTATCTGGGGATGTAGGGTGTAAGTTTCCCTACAAGAAATGCCTTAATAATATTTCAAAGTTCACTTTTTATTTGCTCTATTTGCTGTATAGTTTTGGAGATGTGGGATCTGGAATTTCAGTTCTGTTACTTGCAACACAGAACTCAATCCTACAAGTGCAGGAATACTGAAAGTGGTGAATGTTTACATTATTTCAGTCTTGCTATATAGACAAATTTATTAAGTCAAGGTGAAATATTTCTTTATTTTCTATGCAGTTCCAAGAGAACAAGTCCAGGTAGTTTGTTTACAACTCACAGAGAAATACTGGATGATTGTACACAGGTAAACAACTGAGGGAGAGGGGAGGAGCAATGACGTTACCTGAGCAACTAGTAGGAGTTATAGCTTACATTATATATTTAGTTACTCATTTTTATTTAAACTACCAGCATCTGGTTCCTGTTCTCTCTCTCTCTCTTTTGGTTAAAGTTTGTCTTTGTGGTAGATTTATCTTGCCATCGTATACAAATGAACCAAAAAAACATATCTGCAGTATTTGTTCGGTTGTTCATTAAGAAGAAACCCTCACACAGCCCATGTGAGGGAAAAAGTGGCACCCTTCAATTAATTTGTATTGAACGTCTTAGCTCTGTGTGTCCAAGAAATTAGTCTACCTTGCAACCCCCCTTCCATAGTGCTGCTACTGTTTTTTTTTAAATAAAGTCAGTATTTGGCATTTACAAATATCTGTTTTAAATGTAAAACTGCTTACTTGATTTCTTACTTGCTTACTCATTTTACTTTTCTCTATATTTCTAAATTTTTATAAATGTTTTTCCACCAATTCAAGTACTTTAATATTTTGTTCACTTCCAGTAATATAATGCATATCTCCCAATGTACAGGAAGTATCCACCAAATAGCTGCTTTGAATATTGTGTCTTATGAAATAACAGTCAAACACATGACATGAGATATTTGGCCACCTGCCAGAATAATATATAGGTAAGATTTTCAAATGCCAGTCAAAAAACTGTTGTAATAAGAACAGTCAGCTACCCTAATTGTTATTTCTTATTTGTTTATAGGAGTAGCAACAGTAAGAAATCAAGGAAATAGTATGTTTTTTCCTGTTTAATTCTGTAATTAAGGTGCATTTATTTTTAAGGCCCAGGTACTGAGAAATGAAAAAAGCTTTTCTGTAACAAAATAAACCAATTCACATGGGTGGGGGCTGGATGCACTTTGATGTGCCGTGCATGAGGGGCAAAGTTAGTCATGACCTGATTAGTAGACTTTATCACTTTATAAACTTTATACTGGGAGACTTTTTATCTGGAGTACCAGGTTTTATACAATAATTGAAAACACCCTTCTTCCACAGGCAATATGCATGCATGCTGCACTTCTGTTCTATCAAATTAATATAATATTTGGCCACTTTTAGCCATGTAGTACAAGTATTCATTCCTCAGTAGTCTTTGCATTTCATGACTGTATAACTGCTCCTTGCAATTTTCCAGTTAATAATTATTGTGCAAGCTTCATTGGCCCTATTACAACATTTAGACATGTTTGCATGGGATTTTAGTTACTTTATTCATTTGTTAATCACGTAATTACATCATGATAAAAGGCTTAATTTCAGGGTCATCCCATGGAATACTATATTGTTAAGCTAGTGTTTATAATAACCCAGTTTGCAAGTGTAGAATGACAGAAATTTTCAATACCATTCTAACTTTTTTCTCGGTGTGTTCTACAAACAACTGCACACAGAATACAGGAGAACACATATGCAAATGACAAAAAACAAAACAAAACAAAAAAAAAAAAACATTGATTTATTTTCTAATGGGAACATAAAAGAATAAGGGTGCCCTGCCAGTAACACGTGCCATTGGCATGTCTCATAGCCAAGCAAATCTTATGTACTACAGATAAAACAAGTGAAGATGAAAAATCACTAGTGAATTTTTGTCTTAGACCCTTAACAGCAGATACCTCTGAATATATGCTGCTCTGCTGTGGTCATGAATGGGAAATGTGAGATGTGCTTCAAGAAATCAGTTGCCCAATGAACTATTTGCAGTGTTTAACTAGTAGGAAGTTTTTCACTTTCAGAAACACCAGTCCATGGAATGCATTTAGTTTTTCTTCACCTGGAGTACTTCCACTTCTCCCTATTAAGGACATGTTTTAACTGTAGAGCGATAAGCAATGAATTTTTTACCTTCATCTGTGGGTTAGTTCGAGTTCTGTCATCAAATTTAGTACATCTGTATTACCTCGCATTATCATCTTCTATTCTTGGTCTCCATGCAGTGTCCTGACCCATGACTTGCATGTTTATACTAGCAGATCAGTTCATTAAGCAAGTCTTTTGGTTAGCTAATAAGCAGCTGTTTTCACCTAGACACCTGAAATAGTCTCAACAACTACCTCTCTCATAAAGAGAGTGGGATGGTGTACTGTTGTATAAAATAATTTATTATTTATTCTGAGAGGAAAATCTGAAACTGTTTTGTTTTCGTTGAATGGCTTCCAGTCTGCTGTTGTAGCTAAAACTGTTAAAGATTTGTTGATGAATTTTAATCTGTAAGCACACAAAGCTAGTATGCAATTTATCTTTCACACAGTTGTTTTTATGTACTATTGCTGGAAGAAGTGTTGTAAAATTCACATCTGTAGTATAGTGGGACCCCCTGAATGATTAAGCTGTTTTACAAACACTAAATGAATCAGTCACACAGTACATTAAATGAAAATGTAATTGTGTACCAGAAATTTGCAATCATTAACATAATAAATGAATCAGAACTACACTATAATCATAGTTTCATTTAAAAAGGACAGACAAATTTACAAAGGTTACACATTTTCTATAGCTGTCATGCTTTATGAAACCTGATAACACCCTGGCTCAAACAGTGACTCTCACTGTTAAAAATTATCTCAGCATTTCTTCTATGAACTTTCACCTTCTCTAAGGGAGTGTTTTGAATGAGCAGTCAATAAGCTTTTAAGATTCATATCACTGAACCAGGATGATGATATGATATACCTTAGTTGAAATTCAACACAGGTTAAGCACATCTAAACCCCAGTGAGAAACTAAAGGTATACAAATGCATGGTATGGGCCTCTCTAGTCCTTTGGAATGGGTAACTAACCTCTGTTGTTCATTCATTTTGCAAGGAGATGAGCAGACACTGGCTGAGTGGCATAGCTCTCAATCTTCCATCTCCTAAATGAGGAACAGTTTATCTCGCAATGTGGAACAAATGGGCAAAATGTGGGACACCTTCTAACAGCTTACTAACAACTTCAACTTGGAAGTTCATAGCATGGTTACAATGTGCTACTTTATGCTTATAAAATATTGTTATGATGGCTTAATATGATTCAGTTCTATTTACCATGGACATCAGTTAAAAAATGCCAGACACTGAATACATGACAGACCATTTTGATGTGGAACTCTGAGAAACATGGACATTTTAAGACCCAAAATGAGGAACGTTCCTCGTAATGAGGTACACTTGAGAGGTATGCTGAGTGGTCTATTAGATTATGTGTTTATAGAAATGTGAGGCAGTGTGAGGTCTGAAATGGAATGAATAAAGGGTGACATAATAAGGAAATGAATGTTGCGTGTTACTGTTGCTGAAAGTGATGACAAAGATGTGAAAAATACCTGGGAAAGGATTGTAGCTTAAACATATGAAAGGATTAAAATGAGAAAGGGATCACAGAGCAAATGGTGACAAGTATATAAAGTAGCCCTGCAACAGAAACATGACTTAGCAGAGTTTAAGCTAGTAGCAATGGACAGATGTAGAGAGAGTAAGGAGAGGAAAGAGGAAAGAGGATATAGGCAGAAAGATAAGATGAAAGAGAAATTTGTCAGTCCTAGGGTGTGTATGTGTGTGTTTGTGTGTGCGTATGTGTATGTATTTGTGAGTGTGTATGTGTGTGTGTGTGTGTATATATATATATATATATATATATATATATATATATATATATATATATATATATATATATACTGTATACACACACACACACACACACACACACACACACACACACACACACACACACCTGTTTGCTAATCTATACTAAATACCCAACCAAGTAACACAAACTGAGAAATCACAAAGCAGGCTGGTGTTACAAGAAACAAGGATAAAATTTATTCTTAAGAATAAATGTTATCCTTGTTTCTTGTAACACCAGCCTGCTTTGTGATTTCTCTATTTGCTAATCTCAAATCTCAGATTTGATCTATCAATACATTACTTTAAAAGGGACTAAAATGAAACTGAAATGATGAATCCTACAGGATGGAAATAAATTATGACTGTATTTTCTGATTCCTGTTGACTGCTGTATGCTTATCAAACTTGAACTGTATGTATATTATATCACAAAGCTTCAGATATGTTTTGGTATGTTCTCATTATGTATACATTAAAGTTATGGATCTTGTCTCTCTAGGACTTCAGTGAAAATAAAGGTTTCTGAATTGCACACTCCAAGTCACTGCCAGATATCCTCCATAATAATAACAACTAATTTTGCAGTTTGTTACAGAAGACACAGGCAATTTCAAAGTGTATTTATTTTGTTACCTGAGCCTATTCCACCCTGTTCAGCTGTTGTCCAAGACTGATATGTTTTACTGATATCCAGATTATATGAAAACATAAATGGAAATTGTTAAAAACTGTAATATGAATTTTGAGATGTTATTTTTGTAGCCATAAAGAACAAATTTGACACATCTATTTTATGCGCACTAGTGAAAATTCATATTGTAAATAGATAAACAGAAGGGTAATGTTGAAAGAATAAGTGGAAAGGCATTTTAAGTGACCTGGTGTTCAGCTAATGTTTTACGTAGGCTAACATTATTATGTATACTTTAGTGTTGTCGACTCTGATCATTTTTTGGGTGTGGTATGAAAACAGTGCTGCAAAACATATCACTGATACCTGCTGTCTACCTTCTATCATTCTGCAGATATTTGTAGTTACTTAGTAATAAAATATGCAATTCAGCATAACTGTCATATTTCTGTATGGATCTTTGACATCGTCCACATGGGCAGGTTGTGATTCAGAATTTCATATGCCCAGTCACCAGCTAGATCATGAATAGCTCCTCAGACCAACGCTTTACTTGGTACCATAAAGAAATGATTTTTTTCCTGGAAATATTATGAATGTGTGGCAGCTGTTCATAATTATATTAATAACTTGAACCAGAAAGGATTCCATGGTATCAAATGAAAATATACACAATACTGGAAAACACATTGCACTGATAGCTTGTATCTGACTAGTACTGTTTTGTAAACATTTATGTTTATGTCTCTATTAAAAGAACAAATATGTATTGCATTCTTTATTAATCAAATATCACAAAAATGGAATGGCATAATCTACAAAACTGCTTTGCAGCTAAATGTAACTAATGTGTATTAACAAAAGTCAAACATGATAAATGGGGTCTGCCTAGTATGGTTGCAGAGATATTAATACTTGTTTGCTTAATTAAAGTAAGTACATTTATATATTATCAAATAGTTGCTCAGTATAAATTTACTGTTATGTCTTGATTATTTTTTCCTTATATG